>NC_056726.1:520068464-520308464 GCF_019279795.1 Protopterus annectens | reverse complement strand
ATTAATAGAGTTAAAAATAAAACATATTATTTACTCTTATTTAGTTCTGATTATTATTAGTTAAAGCATGACAGATTATTTACAAACAAGCATAAGCAGTATAATCAACAAAGTATAATTAGAAATAGCATTTGAAGAACTTATAAACTTTTACAAGAAATAAATATGTTATTATTCTATTAATGATATTTTCATTACTGTTCTCTCCCTGCCCTCCCCACCCTTTACCCACTACATAATCTAAATAGAATGTCATTGTTTAAACAAAGAAAATAATAAAAGAAGAAGGAAAAAAAAAAAAAAAGGTAAAGATAAAAAATGTATCAAATTACTAACCTTACTTTTTCAGAAAGAAAAACAAATCGAGTCACAGCCTGCCATTAAATCCTCAGGCATTTTGACTGGTTATGAAACAAAACATTTCTTTGCACATAGAGAATAACTTTGATTAAATCTTTTCCAAAATATTTGTGGCTTTCTGGAAATGCAGGAACTATATTCAAAAAGATTAATAATGAACTAAAATGATGAGAGAGAAAAAAAACATATAACAAATCATTTGTTTTTTAGTCTCTTCTTCTTCTCTGAAGTCTTCCAGGAAGCTTCAGTTGCCAATCTCTTTAATGAAGAACTAGCCCATTCCATTTCTTCTCTTTTATCCAAAATCCTTTTTTCTTTGACAAACAGTAAAGCAGAGTCTAAAATCATCTAAGACCTTAGGACCATCAGGAAGGAAGATTTTAAGCTTGGCAGGAAACAGAAGATATGTTTTAAACTGTGCTTTTTTAAGCTCCCTTATTAGTGGCAGAAAAACTTTTCTTTTAGCAATTACCATGGAAGAATAGTCATTGTCAAAATGCACAGTTGTCTCATTAAACTTAACCGGAGCTTTAGCCCAAGCAGATTTAAGAACCATCTCTTTATCAAAAGATGATAGAAATCTAACTATAACTGATCTAGGATAGTTTTTGTTAGAGTTAGTATTAGCTATAGATCTATGTGCTCTTTCGATACCAAAAGAGAATGCTTCTGGTAAATCTAAAGTTTTAGGGAGCCATGTTGTTAAAAAGAAGTAATATTGTTACCTTCAATATTTTCTGGCAGTCCAAAAATCCTAATGTTATTAAGCCTAGATCTATTTTCCAGGTCATCCAGCTTTGTTTGTAAATGTGTATTTTGTTTCAGCAGAAACTCAATGTTGATTTCCTGTTCTTGTATTTTATTTTCCATGTCATTCACAGCTTCTTCTATGCCTGTCATCTGGATCTTCTGTTGTTGCAGGTCCATATGTAACAAGTCTATTTGTTTTGTAGTTTTTTCTATGAAAGTGTCTATTTTAGTATCCATTTTATCCATCTTAGCAGTAAGTTGCTGGACTATAATTATCAGAGACTGAAGTTCTTTCTTGATGCTGGAGTCTTGAGAATTTGTCTTACTGGAACTCATTTCAGACTGATAAACTGACAGGAAAATTTCCAAAGTAATTTCTGACAGGAATATTATTAAGATTTCCTTTCTTTTTTAGATATAGTTCAAGAACTATATAAAACAAACATATTTAGAAAGAAAATTACTTCAAGAATTAATTATTTAAGTAATTAATTCCTGTCAGTGTAATGAAATTGGTGGAGCTGAAGAAATCTGCTGCTATCCTGTGTTCATCCTTGGCCACCCCCCCCCTTTTTGTGAGGTCTGTCTGATCTTAAACAAGGGAAACCTGGAGGGAGGAATTTAATGTCTTTAATGTATGGCTTTAGCTATGTCTCTGTCACAGCAATTGTATCAGGTTTTGAATGGGATATCTAAGCATGGAATTCTGGGATCTTGTTTCTTATGCTTTGTAGGTTAATGCTGGTGAGTTTGAGAGATTTATGGGGTTTAGGGGAGTGGGAGGCAGGTAGAGTAGGTCTAGGGTTGGGGTGGATAATCCCCACATTGTGATAGAGTGCTGGTACTAAATGAATGTTGTCTGTATAGCAGTTTGCAATTAGAGATATACCGTGTAGTGAGTAAAGTTGTATGTAGGATGTTCTGGGTCTGTGAGGTGATTGTGGGTTTGCGGAGTAGCAATGTATTAGTTGAGTAGAGACTAGAGGATATTTTGGAGTAGTGTTTGTGAGTAGGGGATTTGATAGAAATGATCGAATTAATTGTGAAATGTGTGAGTTAGATGAAGTGTGTGAAGTATAGGAGGAGGAAAAGAGATAGCGAAAGGTGGAGGAGTGTTGTAGTGATAGCTAATGGTGACATTTATAGGTTCATAGGTAAGTACTAGGCTATGAGGATATTTTGGAGTAGTGTTTTTGAGTAGGGGATTGGATAGAAATGATCTAATTAAGTGTGAAATGTGTGAGTTACATGAAGTGGTGTGAAGTATAGGAGGAGGAAAAGAGATGGCGAAAGGTGGAGGAGTGTTGTAGTGATAGCTAATAGTGACATTATAGGTTCATAGGTAAGTACTAGGCTATCTGCCCTAGGGCATCTATAAGCCTAGCCAGAATGTGTTTGCTTTTGCCTCCCCCTTAGATTAGTTCCCTGTGCCTCTGTCCAGCAGATCCACTGCAGTGATCCCTGGGGTAAATTTTCTCTTTCCCATCCACTCGTCAAGGTTTTTCTTGAAGAGTGTTAGTGAGGGGCTCTGCCAAATGTAGATTGGAATCCTGTTCCAAAGCATGGGGGAGTATCTGGGACAAGAATCTATCCCTCCAGCACATCCTGTTTATCATTGTGGTGAGGTTTAGATCCCTAGAACGTGTGGCTCTTTGGGATTTGTTTTTTTTTTTTAGGTGGAGCATGTCCATCAATTCTGGGTTGGACATGGCCTTGTATGTCAGGCAGAGATCTCCTCTGAGTAAGTGGCATGCAACCGAGTACAGCTGGAGCTCAAAAAAGTCCACCAGGTTTAGGAGGCATGATCTGCCCTTAAAGCCAAATTGGGTAGGGTCCAATGCTTGGAGGTTCCCAGTGTTTCTGTTAAGTTCCATGTTTTTTATTTTATTTTGTTACAGTGATCACCATACTCCCTTGTGTAACTCCTGAAGAAAACAGCCAAATTGCTCATTGACAAAAAGCAGATTTCATTGTACTTGGTCATTTGATATGCCATTACCCTCTTTTTTTAAGAAAAGTGTTGTGTTCATTTTAAGTAATAAACTTTTTCCAGTGGTGGTAACTTCCTTTTCATACAGGGTTGGGTTTAAATGTTGAGGCTTTTATATTCAGGAAAGTGTTAGTAATTTGATTTTTTTTTTCATTTCATCTTACCTTGTAAAGAATTTACATCTGTTAATTATTTTGATTTTTAACTTATTGGCTGACTTGGTGTGCAAGTTTTGTGACTTCTTTTTGCTGCCTCTTTCCTATTCATTGGCAATATCTAGACTGTTTCATGCTTCCCAGAATGTTGCTTTCTGAGGCCCCACAGTATGTGAATGTATGGTTTCTATCTTGCACACACATTTCCTTGGCTTCTTGTAGTGTACTTGTGTCCCTCCCATCCTCCAGTCCCACAAGTAAAGCATTGGTTTCCTGATCCCCACCCTTACAAAAAAGTCAGATATGTCACTCCAGTGTTTTTTTCACACCTCTGAGTTTGCCGCCTTCTTTTAAATATTCTTTTGTAAAGAAAAAATGCCAACAGTATTACAGTTAAATGGTGTTTCTTTATTGCATTATTGTTCATTTTTGTTCATATATTCGTGCATGTAGGACATACACACAGAATATAAAGGTGAATTGTCACTTACTGTTTTCTCCTTGGTGAACTGACCCTCATTCACTCTTCTGTACTTTCAGAGATTGACATTCGCTAATGAATTGAGTGTTGTTGTGTTGCAGTTTTGCTGTTTTAAAACTGGAGGTGGGACTCTAGGTTGAAAATGTGAAACCTTAACCATTTATGCAAGATTGCCAAGTGGTAAGCCATGTTAGTAATGTGAAGTTTGTGTAACATTTATTGATACCTGAACTCCAGCTGGCAGAGATAGGATTATATATAGTATGTTGTGATTTTCTAGTATGTTAATTTCAAATTAACTAGAGGATATTTACTCACTACAGTGCAGCACAGGACCTGCTAACCTGGAAGATAGGTAACTAAAAATGTAATACATAGGTAGGCAGGTGATGGTGGGGGTTAAGCATGCTGCAATTGAATGTGTATTGCATGCTCAGCTTAAAAAAACACTTATGGTTAGAAAATGCCCCCCCCCCCCATCTTACTCATATTCCTGGAGATGTCAAAATGCTGCATCATTTATTTATCCTAGGTCTTTCTCTGTCAAGTTTTAGTCATTTTTGGCGGGTAAAATCATAAGTCATACAGTAAAGTAAGTACTAACTTTTGGACGATGAGATTAGATTGAATGTGATCTTGAAATAAGGTAAGATCATGACACGAACCACACAGAAAGTTTACCCCGGGGATCACTTCAGTGGCTCTGCTGGACAGAGGCACAGGGAACTAATCTAAGGGGGTGGCAAAAGCTAACACATTCTGGCTAGGCTTATAAATGCCTTTGGGCAGATAGCCTAGTACCTACCTATGAACTTATGATGATGTGCTCCATAGCCCTGCAGACCAGGCTAGTCAGGCTTATAGGGCAATAGTTCCCGGGGTCCACTGTTGCTCCACCTTTGTGGAGTGCGATACTGTTGCTCTGCACCACTCTATGGGTACGTAGCCTGTAGAGAGGCTGAGTTTGAACAGTGTGTTTAGGTGAGGGGTTAATTCATTTTGGAGCTCATGTAAGACGCAGCCTGGGACACCATCCAGTCCCATTGAAGCTGTGTTTTTGGCTTTGGATAGGGCTGTTTTAACCTGTGTGTCAGTTATTGCCGGGGCTCTACATTCTTCTTGTATGGTTATGGGCCCTTTAGGGGGTGAGAAGGGGGGTGAAGTTTGCAATAACCTGTCTGCCAGAATGTTGGCAATATCATTCGGTTCCGTGTATTTTGTGCCATTCTGAGCAGATCTGAGAGTTTCCACTTAGGTTCTTTACATAGCTAAAAAACGCTTTGTGGTTATCTTTGGAGTCCTTGGCATTTTTCTTTCTAAGCTAGCCTTGGATGATTTTATGAGGGATTTTATGAATATGAGGTGACTGCAGAGATATTAGCAAAGGTTGTGGAATGGAGAGGAGAGTGCTGTTGGGAAAGGTTAGACTAGTTAGTGTAGGAATTATAGTAACACAGTTGATTGGGGAAATGGTTAATTGGATATGTTGATTTAGGTGGGTTGGGTTTTCTGGCTGTAGCTTGTGTTAATTGGTACGTGGATTATGGATGGGTTATAGTTAACTATAAATGAAATTGATATGGGCTTGGTTGGGAATGGGGGTAGTGTAGGGGAGTGGAGTGAGCCCGAGCCAGCCCAGAGCACTTTTACAGTACTGCAAAATGTAAACAGGAAAAACAGTTAATAAGTTCTGAATGAGATTACAGCTCAGAATGATAGATAAGAGAGGAGAGAGGAGATTAGTGTAGCAGGGAACAGGTAGAGGGGCAGGTGGAATAGATAGATGCTTGACAGAGAAACCTTTGTGGGCTAAGAAGTCATATATGGAGGGGTGTACAGACTGGTGAAGGTCAGATGGTAAAACTGGAGATAGGAGAATAACAATGTCAGGGAAGGTACCCGAAATGCGCTATGGTGAGGGCCAGTGAAAATAGAGGGCTATAGACTAGAGGGTACTTGGAAGACAGAAGGGGTGATGCACGAGGGGAAAACAAGAGTGTGAGACCAAGATACAGAGACAAATTATACTTTTGGGGAAACTAGTACACATACATTCACTGTTACAGGACAGGGAGCAGGTCAAGAGGGTCCAGTCTTCCGCCGAGTGGCTAGGGTTTCACAGGGACCAAATTCGGCTTGGGATTCACTCTTCCACCGATGTTGGGGAAGAGCACAGTAATGGGAGTTTCTCCTAATAAGGGTAGAGACAGTTGTATGGTAAGTAAGAGGGAACAAACAGAAGAAAAAAATAAAACATTAATGACAATGTTTACTATGACTGTGCTGATGATGTAATATTAATTAGATCAGTGCTGACATTGGGGTTGGACTGGACTTGAGCAGACTAAGGGAAAGTTGTAGAGTAGCTATGAGGAATTAAACCAGTTGTAGTACAAGTACACCTTAAGTAGCACCCTGAAAAATACAAATAGATAGCAGAACATATTACCAGAAAACTATAATAGGTCAGAGTTGATTCTTTTACCTGATTCAGAAATTCACATTGCATGTTACTGTATTGAGATCACTGCAGTGAGGAGCTCAGATACCACACCAAAAAAGCTCTGTCTTACCATTTATATATATATATATATATACATATATACATATATATATGTATGTATGTATGTGTGTATATAAAATCACAGGTCACACCGTCACAAATGTTATCCATGCCATTAATGTTGTCAGACAAGTATGTATGCACTGTGTGCATCACCAGAACAGGTAGCACACGTGCATCTGGTGTGACAACTTGATGGGGGTTCTGCACCCTCAGACAGTAATGTTTATGCCATGAAAAGAATACCTCGATATGGGCAGTAAGCTGTGTGACAGATCACTGTGACAAAACTGGTACATGTCAGTTACACATCAGTGGAAGATGTGTAGGAAGGTACATGAAGAAGATGCTTTGCACTCCGTTATTGGTGTAATGAAGGCTGGGAACTGGAAGTGTTATTACCTCTAATGTGGATGCCCTTCACATACTCAGTACTTGTGTTACATACAGGGGAGTAGTCAGCACTGTAACTACATGCTGGTGGATATTCCATTTACCATCTACCCCAGGCCACAGTTAACACATCTACTGGTCTGATTATAGGGTGTGATGTCCACATTGTACTTGGCTTGTGTATTTGTTTTCCTGATGTAATGAATCCCCCCATGTTTTCTTGTCATTGCTGGTGTTGTCATGGCTGCGGCAACAATCTTTGGTGTGTGTTAATACTGCCTGTACTATACTAATATCACAGTTGATGATTGCCCACAATCTGTAGTCCTTCAGGCAGCTGTTTGACACAGTATGTGTATGTCATATGCAATGTCCATCACTTAAATAATGGACAGGAAAAGGCCTAGCAGAAAACCCTTATGTACGTACCTGATCACTGGACCTGAGATGTAGGTCACTGCACAAATGTCAACATAGTTTGATCCACTGGTCTACCCACTTGGTGATATAGCTGTTTATGGCTACATCTGACAGTGTTAATTGAATACCTCAGTGTGGAATTGTTTCAAATGCCTTGGCCTCGTCAAGGTCAACAGGATGATAGTGTTGTCATCTTGCATGCTTTCATGGACCTATTTGAGGACATCTGTGAGATGTAACAGACATGGTGTAGCATTAACAAATCACGCAGGTCTGTTGCACATAGCCAGGATATTACTAGTGTCCATTTAGAAAAGGTCCATGATGACATATTGCTGTACCTCACAGTTGTCAGGATGTGTCTATACATGTATGCATCAGGTTCTGCCCCACAACTCAAATGGATGCACGGTGATGTACACCCTTCTACGGGAACATAGCCCATGTGGAGGGTGTATTGAAGTGTGTACCCAACTGCATCAGGAAGATATATATGCTGAGTCACACCATAGATGATCTGTGATGTTGTCATAGCCTATTGATTCTGATTGATAGGCCTGGATGAAGGTAAGACAGTGCCTACTGCCTATCTTGATCTGGCTTAGAGTGTTGAAGCAATTCCCCATGCTGGTGTCATTGAGAAATGCTGGAGATTAACCATTATGTCACTAAATGGGTAACCAGTTGGCTCACTGACAGAATACATACTGTGAAAGTTGGTGAATCAAAATGTACCAGTAGAGCTGCCACTACTGGCGTAGCCCAGGGATCTGTGCTTGGCCCTTTACTGTTTCAAATCTATTTCTTGACAGTTTAGACTAAAGTATTTGGCCTTTGTCTTGCCAAGTTTGCTGATTCTTGCATATTGGATGCAATCATTGAGTCCACCATCAATGATAATGTACTATAGGAGAGGCTAACACAGACAAATGATTGGTGAAAAAGCCACACAATCTTCAGATAAATGCAGAAATATGTCTTTATTTTGTCTTTCTGAAAAGTGGAATGCCATGCTAAGTACACCATTGACAATACTCGTGCTATGCTGAAACTCAGTGATGCAAGTACTGGAAACACATGTAGATAACTTGGTGGTTGATGTTCATATTGTTTTCACACTGGTATTGAAAGCCTATGTTGTGCACATCATAAGTCATGCCATCATATTCAGATCTTAGGAATGTATGACAGCACTTCTCATCAGAACACTTGTTTGTGTCCTACGGCTTTTCCCGGTTAGGGGTCGTCACAGCGGAACTCCGGTCCGCTAATGATTGGCAGTCGATTTCTACATGCTGGCTTGCCAGACCTAATGCACAACCTTCAACAAAAGAACCCATTCACGCATGTCGCCACACAGAAGACGCTCAAACTGAGAATAATGCTCTCTTTTGCATGTACCTCACCAGGCACATGCAGCAGCTGGAGAGACCCCAGGGACTTTTCTCCAAGAAAACACAGGGCCTATAAACCATGTTGTGATGTATGTGGATAGACTGGAAGCCATGTCACTGTAATCTGTATTGTATAGGATTGAAGTGACTTTTGCCTGGCCTCCAAGTGACCTGCTGGTGGGAATAGTGCATATCCACAAATTAGATATAGCTGATGACATCAGCAGTGTCTGTTGAGGAGAATATGGTAATAACAGTGCCCTACATGTTTGTGTAAAAGACTCTCTGTCATGTCAGGCAAGAACAGAAACACACACCCAATTCACTGCAGTAAGAATAGAACCCCAGCCTAAGTACACAGACTACAGAACTCTGTGCTTTACGCAAGTGCCACTGCACAAGTCTGACTTTTACAAGACTGCAGGTCAACTTATAGTGGATGATATCAGCAGGGCATTTTTGAGAGAAGATGTTGGGAGGCCTGTATGAAATGGATGTGTAGGCATGTGCAACTATCAAAATACTGTCAGTGCATGGGATTGGAGGAATAACCGTAGGATACACACTTCTGCCCTTCTGTCTAGACACACACGCATGCGTGTATGCCCACACCCACAGCTGACTGCAATGAGAACGGAACCCTTACCTATCCTAGTACACAGTGTGCAGAAATCGGCACTTTACGCATGTGCCACAACACAAGTCTAACTTTCGCAAGACTGCAGGTAAACTTATAGTGGATGATATCAGCAGGGTATTTTGGAGAGAAGATGTTGGAAGGCCTGCATAGGTTCATAGCTTAATAGGAGGTTACTAGCCTAACGGCCATAGAACAGATACATGCCTAGTTGTGTAAAACCGCAAGTACCCTCATTGAGAATAGTTAGATGGTTGTTGTTAGAAGATTGATTTTGTGATGAGCACTGAATGGCCCTGTCCATGAGGCACATAGGTGTCACCCCAGGGGTGAATTTACAGTCACCCATCCAGTTGTTAGGGTTGTGCTTGAATAGGGTCATTGAGCACTTTCACATGCATTTGGGAGCCTATTACAGAGGAGTGGCAGTCACTGTGAGGTATATCTGTCGCCCCGGCATGTTTTGTTTATGTCACAGGCTAGGTTGATATCCCTGGAGCAAGTTATTCTTGTCCCATTTGATCTGCATATGTCCAGCATTTCCAGTAGGTCAGGGTCTGAGACCACTGTATAGACCAGGCATAGGTCACCTCTCAGCAGACTGTATGATACGAAGTACAGTGACAGAACTTTCAGTCTTTCCATGTATGTCATGTTTTGGAGGTCCTGGATTCTCCCGGTCACAAACCACTGTGTTTTCTTAGTTGCTGCAGGTGTCTGGTGAGGTACAGTCAGAAGGGAACATTGTACTCAGTGATCTGATAAAGGTAGAGTACAGCAGAGCTATGAACTCCCTGGTCTTGGATGTTATGGCCTTATTTATGAGGTGTGCAATGTGTAATATGTGTCTCACCACTATGGATACACAGTGATTGAAGTGTATATTGCTATCAACATGTTACCAAGTCTCACAACACTGTGTTTGCGTTTAGAAGGGTGCTATATATATCATAATTAGCAGGGATACTTCATTGCCAAGGGGGACAATGAGACTTGTTTTGCTTTAAGCTTCAGTCCATGAGTTTGGCACCAATCATTTGTCTGTGTCAGCCCCTTTTTAATATGTTAACATTGTTAGGAGACTCGATATGACTGCATCCATTTGACAGTCATCTGCAAACTTGGTAAGCCACAGGCCGTCTACCTTTTCCTGAACTTCAGAGAAATAGTTTCCAAGCAGTTGAGGGCCCTGCACAGATCCTTGTGGTATTCCACTGGTAATTGGTCTAGTAGTGGAGGTGCAGTCCCCAACTTTGATTGTGTGTGTTCTGTTGGTGAGACAGTTGGTTCTCCATCTAGTAAAGTATGGGTTAATTCTCAAATGGGAGATTTTTCTCTGCGATACCTGAGTGGGGGTTAGTCTCAAAGGCCTTGGATAACTCATCATAGGTGGTATGTCCTACTATCCCTTGTCTAGGTCTTTGGAGTCAGTATCAAAGATGTCCACTAGGTGTATAATAAGCAAGGTCTGACATTGACAAAACCAAAATGAATCTGGTTAAGTGTCTTGAAGGTCACCTATGTCCCTGTGAATAAGGTCCATGCAGATTCCTTCCCTAGCCTTGCAGATCAGGTTTTTTAGGCTAATGGTCAATAGTTCTAGTACTGAATGTTACCAGATTGATGTGCATTGTATATCACACAGCATTTGATATTCCTTTCTGTAGTGTAGTAATATATGCGTTGAAAAAGTACTGAGACACCAGGATTGCAGTGCTTTTGGGGGAGGCAACACATGGCTGTATTGTAAATATGTGACATTGTTAGATAGGACCTTCAGTTTGTAGTGTTTCCACATGTAATTTGATGTTATAAACAGGAAATGGGCAGTAAACAGCAGTGATGCATAATATTTACTTTTCAATAGTGTGTCAAGCAGGGGGTTTGCGTGACATTTGGCAAAGTATTTGCACATGTGAGATGCACATTTTCAATACTTTCCATGTTTGCGTGTTGTTAAGCAGTGCGCAAATGTGAGCTGCATTGTGAAAAGTCTGAGAGTTACTATTGAGTCTATGGAACACACCTGCTGCTTAACTGACTGTGTTAAAATGATGCCTACATTGCTCTCCAGTGCATGGGATAGCAGTGGCACAAGATACAGCCTGGGCCAAACTATTCCATACCTCAGACTTGTGCTGGGAGCCAGCATAGTCCCCCTGCAGAAGCCTTTGGTTGCTTTACCAGTTGTCCAATAAATATCCTGAACTCCTGGACACCTCACCTCTGTGTCCTAAACCTGGCACCTTCCCTACTAACGCCAGCCATGTCTACCAGCTAAACTAGAGCAATGGAGACTGATGCTTTCCCACCAATTGTAGTTATCGCATTTACTGGTAGTGCTGAAACCCAATCAATGATGGCAGCCGTGTTTGTGAGATGTTACGGGGAGAGCAGCAGTGCCAAACAAGGAGGAATTAAATAATTGCAATTGGAAGGTTAATCTGATACTTGGCCTTAGTTTGAGGGGTTTCTACTGATGTAGCCTGGAACTGTATATAGTGGAAATTCGAAGGTAGCTGTTAGGTGAGTTAGGTTTGCAAACATGCACTGGGATAATAAATGTAATGAGTTGACACATTTGTTTCTTACCTTTGTACACTGAAGCATTCAAACCTAGACATAAGGGACAAATATTTTCTTCCACAGCACTGATTTTCCATCTTTGCCAAGAGGAAGTGTGGCTTAGACATAGTCAGGAATCATACATAGAATACAGGTGATAGTATGAGCTGTTACACATGTATGTATGTGACCTGACAAGGTTATTGCATCTAGATCCAGTTGTATATGTGTCTTTGGTAATTGTGAAGGCCACACAAGTCCAGAAAGCAGAATTATACTTATAGAACTATATTACACAGTATGTCCTCAGTCTTGCATCTGAAAACATAATAATGGTAAATAAAGGGCTTTTCATCCAGAAAAAAAGGAGTTAATTGTCCCACTGTACTCATCCCTCATTAAACCCGTTATAGAATACAACGCCTCATTTGATATGTACCTCTCAAGACATCTGCAACAACTGAAAAGGCCGCAGAAATACCTCACTAAAAGAATCACAGGCCTAAAGCAGATGCCGTATGCTGACTGTCTAAAACAAACTCCAGATATACTTGGTCGCATATCGTCTACTCAGAGGCGACCTCTGCTTAACATACAAGGCCATATCAAACCCAGAGCTGTTGGACATGCTACACTTAAAGAAATCCCAATCCCTCAGAGCCACATGCTTCAGGAATCTAAACCTTGTCATCACAATGAACAAAACATGCTGGAGGGATAGATTCCTGATCAGAGACTCCCCAGACTCTGGAATAGACTGCCCATACTTGTCAAGCAGAGTGCCTCTTTTAGCCCTCTTCAAAAGGAACCTTGCCGATTGGATGGGAGATCAGAAATGCACCCCGGGGATCATGTCAGTCGCCCTGCTAGACAGGGGTCCAGGGAAGTAAATATTGTGGGAAGAAATAGCCAAGGGATTGTTATGGCTAGGCTTGTATAGGCCCTAGGGCCAATGGCCTAGTATCAACCTCTGAACGTCATCCCTCATGCATATAATTCATATCGGCTCCACTATCTAAAGTGTTATAATTGAAAGTGAATACAATGGGAAGTGGTACAACAGTAAATGTGTAAGTTATATCCTTTAATAGAACCCAGGACCACGTGTATGGCAGTCCTGCACTTGCATCTGTTGCCACAAGAATGTTGAAATAACACTTGTCTATTTTTCAGTTCATTGCTATAAACTGCACTGTCACAACAGTAACAAAAAAGGTTGCACACCCTGTACTAGAACCCAGGACCATCTGTACTCCAGCCTTACACCTGCTACCACAGGACTAGTTACATCACATGCCCTAATTTACTAATCATTCTTAAGGTCTCTGTGTTTACCACCGCTCAATGCTGCAGTGCCCAACAGAATTAACTGAATATATCTGGTTTCAGTTATTGGCTGTCTGACACCTGTCTGCAGGTGTTCTATCTGCCTCCTGGGTGGCTCACTTATCCAGTTTGTGTACTGCCACTCTTCGCACAAACAAGATAAGAATGTCCAAATCTGACATTCATTTTCCTCTGTTTTCCATGATTGCGCTAAGCAGCTCATGGCGCAACTACTATCCTCCAAAAAAGAAGAAAGAAAAAAAAAAAAAGAACAAGTAGTTGAAATGAGGAAAAGAAATCAATGACATACACACTAGAAATTGTTGGTTCACATGAGATCTTTCTACATAAGTCTGGATTTTAACTCACTCCAATGAACTTTCAGAACACAGGAAATGTGACTTATCCCTCTTTGCCACACAAACAGCTTTACAGCAAGAAACTGAACTCATTCTGCATACAACCAACTCCAACATCATCTACAGTAATATGAAACTATACAACTGTTATTTGTACATTTATTAATTTTGGTTGTAGTGCACTAAGTGATCACGCAACCAGATATGACTGTTGCTTGCAAATACACAGCCATATCTTACATCTCTGTGTTTTTTGTCATTCTTCTCTTATCGGACCAGTAATCTGAGACATGCAGCCTGTAAGCCATTCTGTAATATTAACCTTAAAATGTGTGAGGATATTAAATGGCAATAATATATGCAGTTGCCAAAAAATGAAGGGGGGGGGGCAGTTGGATGTTAATTAACTGAATCTGTGAATTGTGTGCTGCTGAGTTTCATTTCTAACCTTACATCTAACACTTTGTAAGTCTAACATGACACACCCACTGGATGTAGGGTTGCCTGCAACAGTGCTGTTATGTTTCCCTTCTCCCAACCAGTAATTATTCACAGCTGCAATCCATTAAAAACAAACACTGAGGGAGTGCCTCCACTGTGTTTACATCTGGTACACAGAGCCAAGTATTTGGAATTCAGCAATTCTAATCAGTTCACACCTGATTTGCTTCTTCACCGTACTAACAGCCCTGAATCTACACCATAAAAAGGCAACCATGTAGCTAGGAAAACTGAAGGTGTGTAGACTCGTTTATGTGGAGAACACAGAAAAGAGGCTATTACTTTAGGATATATCTGCACAGAGGATTTCTAAACTTGAGAAGGTATGCTTGCATTTTGTCAGCTAGATACTGCATATGCTGTAATATAATTAAAAAAACTTCTGAAGCAAAGACTTATACACTTTTATATGTATGCATTGTGTTAGAAGTGTACTGATGCCATGGGCATGTTTGTTAAGGCATTTCACATGTATACATGATTGGCAATACCTTATAATGGAATGTTCTGTGTAGACATGCTTTAGGGACAGTTCATTTGATAGCACTTTTAGCATTTCAAAGATGTTTTTTAGGAAAATGTGTCATTTGCCTGTTCTTTTGGAGGGAAACAAAACTTCATTTCTGGTATGGCCCAAACAAGGATATGTTGCTATTGTTATTCTCCTGTTTTGCAACTGGCCTGTTGTTCATATTTCAAATCTGTAGACTGTTTTATGTTTCTCCAGTGGGTAATACTGAAATGCTACCTCTTCTGCTGTATCTGGGAGCAGTTATTTTGTAGTTATGTGTATTATCCTTTTGTCTTTTGCCACCCAGGCATCTCAATCCTCAAAAATCACCCTTCACTGATGCTGAAAATCAGGTTATTGTTGATTCTTTTAGGCAACATGGTGCCTTCCTGCTTGAAAGGGGACAGAGAGATGTGTCACACACAATGTAGATTTGGTGGCAGATTGTCGACGATGTTAATGCCATGGATGGCCATGGCAAGACATATGAGCAAGTGCACCATGGGGCCACTGACATGATCTCATCTGCATGGAGAACAGCTGCAGTGGGCCGTGATCAGATGGGTACCAGGGGGAGCTGCTACAAATCCACCACTAGCACCAAATGAAGAGTTCCTGTCCACTGTCAGAGATCCAGACAGCTGACAAGAAAGTGCAGAACAGCATGTCCTCCACACTGGTGCTACTGTTTCAGGGATAGTAAGCATATTTCCAGGAAGAGCTTTCAGGTAAGCTTTCATATCTCAATTGTTGAATACTGTTGTGTAGTAAAACAATTTAAATCAATACATTAATTCTGTTTTGCAAGAATTTTATTTGTCGGGGGATTGAAGATTGCTACAGTTTACAACTCATTCTGATTGATTTCTTAGGTTGGAGATGTCATCCAAGTTCTTGTGGAAAGTATAGTTCATAGGTGTGTATTAGGCTAATGGCCCTGGGGCCTTTACAAGCCTAGCCATAGGATTGCCCTGGCATTGTGCCACCCGACCTTAGTTCCCAGTGCCTCTGTTGAGTAGAGCAACTGGAGTTATCCCCAGGGTGAATTTTCTATTTCCCATGGTTAATGGACATAAGAGGTAAAGGTATTACCCCCGTGTTAGTGTTAATTGTGATGATGATGTCCTTATCTTTTGCTTAACTTCTTCCAGGACCATTTGATATGCAGAGGATACCCTCATCTGCAGGTGGGTAAGCCAAAAATGTTTACTTCAGTACTGATGAGCAGTTGAAATAAATATTTTAGTGTGTGATGCTGGTGTCAGGACTGTTGTTTGTATTGCTGTACTGTCTAATAGTGGCAGCACTGTTATTTTGTTAGCATATATTGAACTATAGTAGTTTGGGTATTCATTTTTCTTGTGTTTGCTGCTTATTATCACAGGTGATCCTGATAGTGGACATGTGGGACTTTTACCACCTGATGTCAGAGTATCAACAGACTTGATGATGGTAGTGGCTAAACAGAGACACAGTTGGGGGGGGGGTGCACAGGTTGAAATTCACACTGAGGTTGACATACAGCAAATGGACGTAATTCCATCGGACATAGCCAGTAGGCCTACGCCTACACATTCCAGTGAGCCCTCAGTTATTGGACAGGTAGAGGGCGAGACAATTGATCAGGGTTTCTGCGGCTTCATTGCTTGTTGACTTGGGCCATAGCCAAAATATGGGTGAGGTGCCACGCAGGAGGGTTGTTCGGGGGTGGGGGGTCTATATTAGATAATCAAACTTTCAAAAGTTTGACTGTCATATGGTTAACACCATATGACCGAACCTTTAAAAGTTCAAACATCTAATAAAAAAAAAAATAAACTACACAAATAACCTACCTGAATGTTTTAAGCAGGGGGACATGCCCCTATGCACCCCCCATTCTTTAAATATACCAACTCCGAGATCGCACTACAGTGCAGAAAAGGGAAAACTTCCCATTCCATGCTGTACGGAGATGTCCGTTAAAACATTCAAACTTTCAAAAATTCGATTGTATGGTGTCGACCATATGACACTCGAACTTTTGAAAGTTCGATTATGTAATATAGACCCATTAAGGGTACTCAGGGGAGGCCTGCTGTCCATCCTGTGCCTGATCCAGGTGTCTCTTCCCGTGCCACTCAGCGTATGTTTATAGCCATCATGAAGGCACAGGCACATTTCCATAGGTGCTCCAAAGAAATGCTTAAGGTTGTAGATGTGGCACAGGCTGACACGTGACTGCCTCCACTGTGTTGCCAGTTCAATGGATTGGATGAATAGCTCATTGGAATGAGTGGTGTCTGTGATGGAATGAGTGGTATCTGTGATGGAACGAGTGGTGTCTGTGATAGAACATCTGCTGGGAGGGAGATGGCATCCTCTTTGGCATAGGTCAGTCACATCATCTGCTGTTAGCCAATGTGGCCATGCCCGATAGCACTCTCATAGTGGCAGTGCTTCCAGTGCTCCATCAGTAGGTGATCTGTGCACACCAAGTCATGGTAGGCCATGGGCTCATGGTCCTGGGCATCCTTAAGAAGTGAGCTCATCCACCATATATCAGTCACGTTTATGTGACAGCAGTGCATCTAACTGTGGGTGTGAACATGCTAGTGCAACTCCTGACAGAGCCAGTTCTCGTGGTTGCGAACGACAAAGATAACTGACACCTCAGCCATTCACAACTCACACCTCTTCAACATACCAAGACGTAGAGCTAGCACAGAGCTTGGCTGTGTTCATGCAGACACTCACACACCAATTTCACATGGAGGACTACTACAGACAGGCACACAACAGCTGCATGGTTCAGCCATGCAGCTTAAACACTCATTTTGTCTCACTGGCAATTTGTTGGTTTATCCAAATGTCTGCCTACTTCTTTTTCTTGCTCACACACACTCACTGACCTTTTGTGTCAGCCTAGGCTTCCTGCCCCCCCCCCCCCGCACGCATGCGCACACACACACACACACACACACACACACACACACACACACACACACACACAAAACACCCAATGCAAATGATAACTGTGCCATATCCCTGTTTTGTTTCTTTTGGATTCAGGGATACTTGAGCTTTGTGTCTGCTCAGGGTGCATAGCTGACTTAGTGCTTAATACATCTGCGTTTGTGATGTTGAACTGATAATTGTACCTTTGACTTACATTGGTCTTAGAAAGTTAGACAGTTGATAGCATCAAAATTTTCCAACCTTATTGTGAATGATCTTGTGAAGGTTGTGAAGTCTGAAACTGAAATGTGTATCATTACTTTCTAACTTCTCTTTAATGATTTTCCAGTACAATGTATGGTGTTAAAATGAGGGCATGCAGTGACCATCATTACTCTTATGAGGTATGACTGTGTAAATCGTTGATGCCTGAAGCTTACTACTTAATAATGGACACACATAAGTCAAATAAGTCTTTGCTGTCATATGTTAAGGTAATTTCTGTAAATCTCCCACCTTTTACTTAGAAGTGTTTCTGAAATGTATGAATTTCTCCCTATATGAAGTCCAGGCAAATGGCTTTGCAAAGTCAAACAGTTCTGTTGAGTTAAACTTGGCCAGCTTGTATAACTTTGTGATAAAGTAGGGCTAAAAGGCTGATTATCAATGAAAGGAATTGCTTAAGAGGTAGAACTATTTTTTCAATAAAAAAGTGTTTACTGTGAGCTTAGTGGTGTCTACTCAGCTGTTTGTCACAGTATGACAGGTTGAATGGCATTTCTAGTTATTTTTTTCTGGAAAAGATCATGGTTTTGATACCATGCCAAGATGAGTGGTTATTCAGTGATCTTTGAAGTAAAACTGATAATTTCTTAACTCACAAAATGGCAGCATAAGAGAAGTTAACAGCTTCATGTAACATCTCCAGTCATACAAGAGGCACACCAGACTCTATGCATTTCCACATTTATATATGCATATGTAAAAAACTGTACACACTTTTTGCCATAACATATCTAACCTGCAAGGGAGGCCCCAAAAGCATAGAGCCCCAGAAAGTCATAATCTCAGGCAGAGTTATCCGTTATATGTCCATACATACATTTTCAGAGTTGTGTGGTTATAGCTGGCCATAGGTCAAGTGGAAAAATGTAGGAAGCAGAAAAATTATCCCTTAACCTGCTGAAACACTGTTGGAGAAAATTGTTTTTGTAGTTATTCTAACAAGCAAATGCAGGTTATTCTGTCTTTGGGAAAGGCCAGCATGGCTTTAAATATAGTAGCACAGTGATGTCATTCACTGACGGTACCTAATATGTATGAATAAATAGTGTGCTGCATGTGTGGAGCCTGCTGCATATATTAGCAGTAATAAACCTTATAGGACAGACACATTCACAGGTCTATGTGCCTATGTGCAATGCTGCGCATAACCACCCCATTAATTGTGCATCCCCAATAGGTCTACACATGCCACCTTGTGTGTATCTTGCACTTAGTTTCTTCTTTTTACAATGCAGTACTTGCACTGCGGTCAGTGGGGGGCACGCAGCCGGCCAACCTGTTCACACCTATTGCAGTGTCAATATGCTTCTGCCACACTTGCTGTCACATTGCTGCTTGCATCTATGTAGACACCTTGCAAAAGCATTCACAGTATTCAGGGGCATACAGAGTGTACAGCCTGCTCCTGACCTTTGGCCTTAACCTGATAATGTGCCCACAGCTTGCAGACTGCTTTTAGCCTAGTTTACTTGTCATCCCAAGACATATAACTACACACACAGACTTGTCAGGGAGAGAGAGATTGTTTGCTTTTTGATCCGTGAAGCTTCTTTTTCAACAACCCCACCCATTAACCTATGCTAGTGCATTGTGCTTTAGTCTCAGTGAAATATAATTGAACAAAACACTACTTGAAACTGCCCAGGATAATTAGTTTGCTATCATTTGAAGCCAATAATGCACAGAATTAAACTTTTTAATCCCCAAACTGGAATATGTGCTACTGCTTTTCAGTCTTGATTCAGACTGTATAATACACACATGCTACAAACCACAGATCTTGCTTTTTTTCTCATTGTCTTCCCATTAAGTATCAGTGTCTTTCTCTAGCAAAGCTTACTGGCTGCCTTAAAAAATAGCTCTTGCAGAATTACATCCAGGGGTGCAGCCAGAAATTTATATTTTGTACTCAAACCTTATGCTGTTGCTCCCACCACCCACCTATTTAAAAATGTGCTCAACTGTCAAAATGCTGCCCCCTGTGCACTGCAGAAAGGGACACTTTTATTTTCAGTTGTTACTCATAACCATAAAGATATGCATTCTTTTTAGAAAAGCATGTTTTTTAATAACATTGCACAGTAGACAGTCATACCTCTCAACCTGGAAACATCAAAAATCTGGACAAAGGCTCATGGAAAGTAGGTACAATTGGCCAAAAATCTGGACACTGTTTAATGTGAAATTTGCATACGTAATTATGTAACCCCACCCACTCCAATGGAATCGTGGGATACCAACATTCAAATGCAAATCGAAGAACAGACATAATATTAAACAACACAAAATATAACCAGAACAGTGGTTTTATTTATATTAACATTTGAACTTTTATCAAACTTTGAACTTGTATAAAACCAAAAGGTCTGGCAACAGGCACAAAGCCAAACCTATTTGAGATATTTCTATTTGTAAGGCATTAAAGTTGTTATGAACCAGCTCAACCTTTACTAGCAAAATTAAATACAACCCTAGCTGAGTTACTACATGTAGGATATTATTTAATCCCTTCCAATGCAACATCTGGAGAAGACATCCAGTGATACGTCACAAAACACCTGATGCTTTGGGAAAGGAGTAAAAAAAATAGTTCTCACTGAAAAGGTATATATTCCTTATTAAAGTAGACTAGGGGAGCTGTTTGTTGTTAATGAAACCACCAAAACTCCCTGACCTCCTTCAGAGTGTAAAACACTCTCCATATAATTATGCAGCAGGAGGGAGTCATGTACCCATCTTCAGCTTCTGAGTAAGTGAATCTTGTCAGCCCTCTTTAATTGAGTTTGCAAACATGAGACAATAGCAACTTTACAGTTAGCAATATAACTGAAAATTTAGGGTAACTATCATTAGTTCATTAAAAAGTACTAAGTGTCAAAGCAAGCATAGTGTGGCATATGTCAAAAGCCATTTTAATGTTGAATATGTAACTTCATCACACCTTCCAGCACTAGCTCATTCTGCTCTTAGACGATGCTATGCACTTGATCAGCAAAATGGAAGTTCTCTCCTAGAGTTAACAGACTTTTAAACAGTTTAGCATAAATCCTATAAGTGAAAAACAGTTGCTACTTGATCCATATAGCTTATAGTATAATATTGACCATCACCATACCTCTCAACCTCTTAGCTCAAGAAATCTGGACAAAGCTGAAAATAATGGGGGGGACAAATGCCTAAAAGTAGGGACAGATTTTATTGCTCTTTTATAGATTTAGGAAGTTAATGGAATAATTTAGGTTTTGTGTTAGGGTGCATTTTCCAAAGGCTATGCCATCTGAAACTCAAATGTTTGTCATTATTTAATGACTTCAGTCTTCAATGAAATGCCAGAAAATGACCAATTTTATGTAGAACTGACCAAATGTATGAGGCAAAAATCTGGATAGTTGAGAGGTATGGTGAAATTGCATTAAATTCATCCTTGTCAAACCTTTTCGTTGGACACACTACTCCTGGAGAGGGACACCAGTGCAAACATTCTGTTTGCATACCTCTCAACTGTACAGATTTTCACAGAATGTCCAGATTTTTGCCTCAAATATTTAGTATGTTCATCATAAAATCTGTGGTTTTCTGGCAAATCTTGGAGGATTGAAGCCATTAAGTAATAACCAAATAATGCCATATGTTTGCGTTTCAGACTTTATATCATAGCATGCTAACACAGATCCTGTTTATTCTAGCAGCTTTCTAAGTTTATAAGAGCAATTTTTAAAATCTATTCCCATTTTTGTGCCTTTGTTCCTCCATTATTTTAGGCTTTGTCCAGATTTATTGTGTTAAGAGGCTGAGAGGTATGTCTGTTTGACAGTGCCATAACTGTGCAGTTATCATTTTATAAATTATCCCAGATCTTAACATGCCAGCATCTTAGTTCAAGACTCCTTTCTTGACAGCTACCAAAAGAGGTCGGAGAATGACTAATAACATGCCAGCCAAGCCCAAACAGCAGTTTGAAGCCTTAGATGTGTAATACCAAGTGCTAGTTTCTGTGGAATGCTGAGAATTGTAGTCCCTTAGTTGCAATAGGCAAAATATGCATCCATTGTATGAAAACTTCCTTCTAAATGGCAGACAGAAAGTGGTTATGAGGTATGGTAACTTACTCACCCCCACTCCCAACTCTAAAATATTTGAAAGTTAACTACAGCAGAAGATGACGACAAGCAAGATCTCCACTTGCCACACAAGACTACAAGCTGAGAGGTGGAAGGAACTCTTTAGGGTCCAGAGACGTTAGTCTTGTGAGATATCTTTCCCCTTTCTTCTGCAAGGCAAACTTAACGTTTTTCACTTTCTCGTGCACCATTAATGCTTTCCACAGAGACCGCACATTCCACTTTCTTGGTGGGCTTCATCCAACTCATCAGTCAGCTGCACCAGAAAAACGTGCACCCCCACGCTGTGACCATGTAAAAGAATTAATAGAATTTGACTGCCGAATTGCGATCCTCAGTGAAAACCAGCAGTGCATTGTCAATACTGCACTACTGCATTGACAAGATGTTTGCACCCCCTAACAAATTGCACTAGGGACAGCTGTCCCCTTTGCCCTGCTGTAGCTGTGGTTCACTGTTAATGTTTCCTTAAAAGCTTAATTTATAGTTTAGCAGGGCACCCCTGTATTTCTAATGTGGTATGATCTCTGTAGGTCTAAGTGTACCCAGAAGAGGAGCATTGGATGTGGTTTGTAATAATTCTTACAAAATGATACTAGCTTTGTCTTTCTCAATTAGAATTTGATCAGTTATCTTAAATCCTGATTTTTGTTGTGCTAAATTCAAACTGTAGCTCGGAAAATAGAATCTCCATATTGTTCGATGAATGAAGAAGTAAAGATTCATCTGTGTATTGGATTAACTGGGTGCTGTTAATGTACTAGTACATATTAATTGTAAACGCATTAAATAATAGTGATTTAAAGATGGAGCCCAAGGAACTTCAGTGTCTGAAGTACAGTAGAGAGTCGGTTATCTAAACTAATTGGGACTAGGGGTAGTTAGGATAATCAAACGTATATTGAACTGGATAAAAAAACTTCTAAAAATTTTTTTTTCCTGCACTCAGGGAAGATACTTTTCAACCATTCAGCAAGTCCAGTGGACAATAAAGAATATTTTTCACACACAAGCAGGCTACACGTTCAAAAAATATGCACAAGCTAATACGTATAACATTTACATATTCAGAATTTATGATTTTTCCTACCCAAAAATGTTGGAAGACTGGGTTCGGATAATTGATGTTTCAGATAATCAACGTTCAGATAATTGAATCTCTACTGTAAAAGAATGTGACAGTGTATTTAACCACTACACAGCTATGGCGGAGTCTTTCGAATAGTTCTGAAAATTAATTTAGCAGTTTAGTTGGGCATCCAAGTCTTTGTCACCTTGCTTTTAAAAGTTGATGGTTGAGCACATCACAGTTATTGGGGAAGTCAATAAGTAATGCTTCAGATATAAATCCACTGTTCTTGTTGGTACCAGTATGATCAGTACATTTTGTGATGGTCATCTGGCTGCTGTGGCCAGGTCTGGACCCATGTTAGATTATCAACAGATCTTGTTCTGTTAGCTAGTAAATGAGCTGTTTGTATCTATGTCTTTTTCAAGAGTCTCTGATGGACTAAGTGAATAACCTGTTTTTTTTTTTACAGTTCTTTTCTCTACCTTTGTGAATGGAATCACTTTAGCTTGTTTCCGTATCTCCAGAGTGGAACCTTCCTTGAGGTTTCTCTGTGTTATTTTGCTGACACAGCACACTAAGTGATGTAAAGTTTTGTAGGTATGATGCAGGCAGATTGCCTACTAAGCAAAGCTGTGGTCATTCGGTTAGAGACCATTTTTTTTAAAAAGGGTAAGGGTGCGAGTTGAAATGTAAGTTTGTGTGTAGCTTGATCCACTTGATCATGGTTAATAGCAGGACTTCCAAGATGGCAGAAATTTACTATGTAGACTGAAAGAAGACAGCAAATTTATTTGATTTGTCTCAGAGATGTAGGCTATACCTTGATGTTACCCAGAGTTTTGTTTATATTAGTCCAGAAAGGCACTGTGTTGCACAAATCTGTGGTCTGAAGGCTGGCTAGTAGTCTTGCTGTGCTTTTCTAATTTGAATCTAATAGATGTTTCTTGCTTTCCTGTATAGGTTGATTGATTATGTCCTTGTTTTTCTAATGTTCTCTCCATGCATAATCTCTTAAAGCCAACTTCCTTACTGAAACAGTTATGAATGAATGTGTACTGCTTCACTTTTTTATTCTTCTCAAAGGATCATGATTGAAAAGATGGAGTACATAATTAATTTAAGCAACTTGGTTGAAGCAGGACCGTTTATGGCCATAATGGTTTTGCCTATCTGCAGTACTGGAACACCTTTAAGACTTCTGATTTCAACATTTTTTGGCTGAGTGATGGGTGGCTTGTGCTTCCAAGATTACAAACATTGACATGTGGTCACTTAGATGACTTTATATAATACCATTGCTTCTACAGTTATTTGGCAGATTTGTCAGGATCCAGTTTGCGTTGTTTGGTGCTCCAGTACAAAGATAATTTCTAGGTAGCTATCATAGCAGGATGTAATTAATGTGAAATGATTTTATGGAGTAATTGCAGTGTGGAGAGAAAGGCGTATTCCAGATGACTGGAAAATAAGCATACTCGTGCCAGTGTACAAGAACAAAGGGGACATCCACAACTGTGGACAGTACAGAGGCATCAAACTCCTACCACATTGCATGAAAGTTCTGGAGAGGGTGATTGATAAATGGATACGCAGAATAGTAGAATGTAAGATGGGAGATGAACAGTTCGGATTCAGATCAGGATGCAGCACAATTGACCCGATGTTTGCACTGAGACAGATACTTGAGAAGAAACTAGAGAAGAGGAGAGAGTCAAACTGGGCTTTCATAGACTTGGAGAAAGCATATGACAAGGTCCCAAGAAAGCTGATCTGGGCAGTACTGCGGTGGTTTGAAGTCCCAGAAACATTGGTAGAATTAGTATAGGCTATGTACAAGGGCCTAGTGACTCAAGTACGAACAGTGTTTGGCCTCACTGAGGGGTTCCCAATGGGAGTGGGTGTACACCAGGGTTCAGCTCTGAGCCCGCTGCTGTTCATACTGGTAATGGACTACATCAGCAAACCGGTTGGAGGGGTCCGAGCAACAAAGCTGCTGTATGCAGACGATGTGGCAGTACAGACAGACTCTGATCTAGAACTTCAGCAAAGGATAGGAGAATGGAATGCAAATCTGAAGGTACATGGGATGAAACTAAGCACAGATAAGACAGTGGTAATGGCAGCAGATTGGGGAAATCAGAAGAAGCTGAGAATAGAGATAGATGGGAAGATAGTGGAACAGGTAAACAGCTTCAAGTATCTGGGAGGGGTGGTTGAGGAGAAGGGTAGTCTGAATGAAGAGGTCAAAGCTAGAATCAGAGGGGCTGCAGCCAACTGGCATAGAGTATCAGGTGTAGTATATGACAGAAGAATGCCAAAGAAGCTGAAAAGTAAGGTGTACAAGACAGTGGTGTGACCAGTACTACTGTATGGTACAGAAACCTGGGCAGTAAAGGCAGAACAGTTGAAGAAGCTAGAGGTGATGGAAATGAAGTGCCTGAGAAAGGTTGTAGGATGCACACTACGGGACAGGCGTAGAAATGAGGACATAAGAGCAGAAGCCAAAGTAGCTCCAATTGCAGAAAAGATCAAAGAAAACAGATTACGATGGTATGGGCACATGTGTAGAAAAGCAGAATACAATCTGGTGAGGGAGATTTGGGACAGGCAGGAAGAAGGTAAAAGGAAGCGAGGGCATCCAGCAAAGAGGTGGATGGATTGTGTGAAAGAAGATCTGCGACATTCAGGCATGAGTGTTGAAGAAGGCAGGAGAGTGGCACTGAATCGAGAGAGTTGGCGACAGTTAATACGATACCCCGACCCCATGTAAATGGGAAAAAGGGGATGATGATGATGATGATGATTTTATAGAATATTTAAATGATGATTAATGGATGGTCTATTTGCCTGCAGAAGCCTGGAAAATGAAAGTCTTTTGTTACTAGTGTAACGGTAATAAAGCTTTATCTGGTTATTTTCCAAGTGTTGTGGTGCCATTTTACATTTTTTTTCTTTTTGTTTAATTGTTTAGTAATATAGCTTTGTGAGAGTGGTGGAACGCATTGTTTGATCTATGAAAACCCTAGAGAGCCGACCTCGGATGTTAGGTCTACGTTGTCAAGCATTTTCCTTGCAATAGTGAAGTCTCTAAAAAGCATTAATTTTCCCTGGTCTCCAAGAGTATTTGCTTAGATGTAGAAGGTTTAAGGTAAACACATCTGACATACAGCTGCTTGCAGTTAAGGAGGACTACATACATGCATACATACACGTGTGCATTATTGTTTTAGTAGGTGTTTCTGGGTATGTCCAGTCAATTACATTTATAAACATATATATAGGTTCATAGGTTTATACTAGGCTATCTGCCCTAAGGCATTTATAAGCCTAGCCCAATTTTTGTGGCTTACTCCACCCCTTATATGAAAAAATACTGTGCCCATTAGTTTGTTGTGCCTCTGTCCAGCAGTGACACAGAGATGATTCCCGGGGTAAACCTACGATCTCCCATCCACAGGTCAAGATTTCTCTTGAACAGAGCCAGCGAGGTGCTCTGCCTCACAAAGACCGGGATTTTATTCCACAGCATAGGGAGTCTCTGAGTGATAAATCTATCCCTCCAGCATGTCCTATTTATATCCGTGCTAAGGTTTAAGTCGCTTGCTCTAGTGGTTTTGGTGGATTTGGATTTTTTGAGGTGGAGCATGTCCATTAATTCCGGGTTGGACATGGCCTTGTATGTCAGGCACATGTCACCTCTGAGCAGACGGTATGCGACTGAATAGAGCTGGAGTTTCTTCAATCTGGCAGCATATGACAGATTTTGGAGTCCCTTTATCCTTTTGGTGAGGAACTTTTGGGGTCTCTCCAATTGCTGCAGATGGGTGAGATACATCCCGAATGGGGCATTGTACTCGATCATTGGTCTGATAAGTGAAGAGTACAGGGGAACAATGACCTCACTAGATCTGGATGTGAATCCCTTCATGATCAGGTGGGCAATGTAGAAGGTCTTTCTAACCACTTTAGCAACGTGAGTGTCAAAAGAAAGGCCACTGTCAACCTGGGTCCCCAGGTCCCTGATAACCTCTTCTGTGCTTAGTGGATTGCCACCTATATGGTAGCTTGGGGTTGCCTTGTTTTTCCCGAAGGATATGACTATAAATTTTTTGGCATTTAACTTCAGGCCATGGCTCTGGCACCAGCTGTGTGAGTCCCTTCTGAAGGATATCCGTGTCCGATGCACTTTCCACTATGGCGCCCAGTTTGCAGTCGTCTGCAAACTTTGTCAGCCAAAGTCCTTCCATGTTGGCCTGTACTTCTGAGAAGTAGATGCCGAACAATAGGGGGCCAAGGACCGAGCCCTGTGGGACACCACTTGTGACCGGCTTGGAGTCTGACATAGCGCCAGCAACTCTAACCCTGTGGGTTCTGTCCTTAAGCCAGTTTGCAACCCATCTTGTGACATATGGGCTTACATTTAAGCTGGTAAGTTTTTCTACAATACCCGAGTGGGGTATTGTGTCGAAAGCCTTTGCAAGGTCAAGGTAGGCTGTATGGACTGCCTTTCCCTCATCAATGGCCTTGGTGACTGTTTCGAAGAAGTCGACCAAGTTCAAAAGGCATGATCTTACCTTGACGTAGCCAAACTGGGTCGGGTCCAATGTCTGCAAGTCCCCTATATCTTTGTTTATGAGCTCCATTATGATCCTCTCCATAGCTTTGCAAACTAGACTTGTTAAGCTTATGGGGCGGTAATTACCAAGGTCCGTAGAGGCACCGCCTTTGTGGAGTGGGACCACAGTTGCCGTACGCCACTCCTTGGGCACGTATCCTGTGGTAAGGCTGAGATTAAACAGCTGCCTTATGTGCGGGTTTAATTCCTCATTTAACTCGTGTAGCACACAGCCGGGGACACCATCCAGTCCCATTGATGCTGTGTTTTTAGCTTTAGAGAGAGCAGCTTTCACCTGCGCATTTGAGATGTCTGGGAGGCTACACTCCGCTGGGATAGTTATCTCTCCTTTAGGGGGGGAGAGGGGGGGTGAAGTTTGCACTGAACCTGTCTGCCAGTATGTTGGCAATGTCTGTGGGTTCAGTGATTTTTGTATCATTTTGGACTAATTCTGAGCATATCTGGGAGTTTCCACCCAGGTTCCTAACATAGCTGAAAATAAATATATATATATATATATATATATATATATATATATATATATATATATATATATATATATATACATACTATTTCCCTTTAGCAGGGAATATAGAAGGGAAACAGCAAAATATAAAGGTGAAACCAGTGTCTAACGAATGCTACTTACATTGTAAGAATTAGCTTACTTAGTGAGTATAATTAATTCTAGCAGGGCTAACATAAAAGAGTATAGGAATAGTTGATATCAGATAAAATTATTTACAAAATATTTTTATTATGTACAATTTATTCATTCTTGAAACTCTTGATTATTACAGGCTTACATATTGCTAAGATAAGTAATGGAGTCATAGAGGGAAACTAAAGTAAAATAAAAAAGTGTAATAAAATAAAATAATGGAGTTGAACATTTTATTTTATTCACTTGATGAAATTTCTTACGTTTTACCATCATATCAGGTGCTGGCACTTAGCACAGAGAATGAAACCCATGGCTGTCAGTGAGTTACTTCTTCTGGTCCAGAGATTGATTCCTTCAGCCTTCATTTGCCTCCTGTGTGACCTTTAGCAAGTCTCTTAATTGGACTGTGCTTTGGAACAATTAAGAATTTGGGCTAGGCTCCTTAATGGCCTCCTGGACTGCATGCCTAGTAACTGTCGAAGAATCTATATCCATGTATCCCAAGTCAGGTAGTATCTTGATGTGTTAAGACTTGTGATAAATTCTTTCCTTTTTCTCCAAACTTTCCTACATCATTTGTCCCAAACTTCCCTGTATAATTTGCACGCATTAGGCAGTGACATCTGTTTCTCTGACTGTATCATCTCTCTTTAGCATTTGGTTTCCTGGTGTTCAGATGGCTTTTTGTGATGAACCTGAAACATAAAAATAATTGTTTTCAAACCTGACTTCTGATTTAGTAGTAATTAAGTTAGTGAAAGTTCTACAACACACAGATAAAATATGGAGGGTGTATTACCCCATTCCTCCACCTCCTAAATGGTTGTATGAATGTCACATAAGTGCATGTTTGCTGTACCCCTCATGAGCACAGTCACTTACTTTTCTTTCACTGACATTTACTAATTCTTCAGCCAACCAATATTACCTAGCTCAGTGCCAAGGCCTTCAACTGAATGTTGGGAATTTTGCTGGCATTTACTCCTGACTATCCAGGTTTTAACCCAAGAGTGAAGCCTGAGAGGTCAGACATTCAAATCAGAAACAAATACATATATTCAGTGACTAGCCAATAAATTCATAAACTAAAACAAGCATATCTTTATTCATACAGCACACTTCCTCAGCTAATGCCTTCTTAGAGCTAAACAAATATCAAGTAGCAAACATCCCTTAGAGAAATAAATCCCATCATATCTTCTACCACGGATATCAGTGAAGTGTTTAAAAAAATGATGTATTTCTGTTAATTCAGATTTATAGTTGTTCAGTGGGAATATGCAACTAAACTACAGATTATGTAGAGTTAACATTCCAGGCCAAGTTTTACATTTCTAAATGGTTAGTTTGTTTCTTTTAACTCCTGCCATTGTATAACAAGGAATGACCAGGCCTGAAAACTGCATTTTGCCACATGCAGAAAATATTTTAAATGCTTTTCTGCTTGCCACTCAGCTGAGATACCTGTGTGTTTCATTTTCCCAAGGAGCAAAAGATGAGAAACCTTTCTTTGAGGCCTTAGTACTGTAGGAACTTTTTTCTCATATCCTACCTATGTAATCCACATTTTGCCTACAAGCATGTATTGCTTTCAGCACAAGTATCATGTATTCCAACACCATGGCATGCATTCTGGGATATCTTTTTAGAAATTTTTAATGACATTTTTCTTTTCCCTCCTTTTTATATATATGGAAAAAGTATATCATATTGCTTAGCAGTTGTTTTATACTGGAAAAATAATTTCTGATTTTTCAGAAATTTTGGTGCATTTCTTATGAATATTTTATAGTTCAAGTTGTATACGTATGTGCATGCGTGTATGTATATATGTGTGTGTATGTTTTATATATGTGTGTGTGTGGATATATATATATATATATATATATATATATATATATACACACACACACACACACACACACACACACACACACACACACACACACACACACGGGTTTACCATCAGAGGCATTTGAGTTCACCTGCTCAGTGTTCTACATCCCGAACAATGGAATGCTGAACACTGATATTCCCAATCGACCACTCTTGCCTCCTTCTGGACCCATTTTAATGCTCACTCATAGGTCCTGAGAAATGGGGGGTTTCGAGGTTTGATGTTTACATTGAGTGTACTAGAATTTGGCATTCCAACTTTTTGCAGAAGTACATCGACCATAGGATGACTCAACTGCCTGTGATTCTGGAACCTTGATATATATATACATATATATATATTTTTTGTTAAACTTTTTTAGCAAATCAATTGTTTCTTTAAAGTGATTGATAGACTTCATCACTGATTCAGTTTTAGTGTTGAGTTCCTCTTTGCAACCATGATTTTTGCATCTGATAAAGGCTGAGATTCAGAAAAGGCTGCCGCCAGAGGTGAGCTCTAACATGCGCAGTTACTACTGGTGCCAGCATTTTCTGATTCAGAGACAGGCCAACCACAGTGATTCTATGTGGTCTGTAGGATCATTGAGGTGGGCCACCTACATGGCTATGTTACATGCTAAAGAGGCATTCTGGGGGGGGGGACTTTACTAATTAGCAATGTGGTCTCAACTGGAAATGTTTGAGGTAAGAGATATATGAAGCCAAGTGATTTGTAAGTTAGCATGGTCGACCATGCTAATTAATCACTGAAAAGCTGCATTCCTTCATTGTAGTCAGTGGAGGAGACTGCATCAAAGATAAGCTCAAGTAACTATATCAGCAGAGGTAGGGAGTTGTGAGGTATGGGTGTGTGTGCGTTTTTTATATATATATATATATATATATATATATATATTTGGCAATGCACATGTGTATCTGCAAAGGTACAAGTGGTCTTTGGTGAGTGTCTGTGAGTGCCTGTGCCTGTCTACCTGTCTGCGTGGTTGCATTAGGGGAGGTAGTTTGGGGATAGGCAAGTGTTTACATGTATATGGGTGATAAGGGTGAATGGGTGTGTGTGTCCTTGAGTGTAATTGGTGGGAGTGGTTTGATCTACAGTGAATGTCTGTGCATATGTGTGCGCATGTGAGTGGCTGTCTCAGAATGTGTGTCACGATGTGCGATAGTGCCAGCTATTCCAGAGAGAGTAGGGCAGTGCATGTGTAACATATGCCAGCATAGCTAACTGGAGAATTTTATGTCATTTGTATATCAAACTGATTTGTACAGACACTTTGGTTAAAATGTATTTGTAAAGCTACTTGTGTTAAAACTGTATCAACAATGGGACAGAAAAGAAATATACATGTATGTCAGGCTGTATTGTGGTAACTGCTGAAATGTATATTTCTTAACAGAGTATGCTGGAAGATCAGCCCAGCTTACCTTAAGAAAATAGCTTGAAATTAAATTACTTGGTTTAGGCCATACATATTGTATCTCACAGGCCTGAATGCAGCCGGAGAAGCAATCTCTGGTCTGGGATCCTGCTCTTATTGTCCTTAGTGGTGAACTAATTGATACCCTGGGGAGCCAGAGAATGGCTGGTTAGTCTCTACAAGAAGGATGTAGGTATTGGGATTGTTTTACAGTCTCGAGATGCTCTAGAAAGGCTCTAGGTGTGTATTGTTTTACATCTGTGCTAGATTCTGGTTCAGCTTCTAGTCAGGGGGGGGAGTGTGGGAACCACAGTGTCAGGTGACCAGATGTGATGTCATTCTACAGCCAGCACTGAAACTGGATATTAGTGAGAGATGTGATAGTGAAACTCAATACACTGTTATTGGAATGGACACAGAGCACTCATCCACCTCATCTTGCCTTGCTTTAGTAAGTAAATAGGGAACAGTAATTCTTCAGTCAGTTAGGAAATTATAGTGAGACTAGTCAAATAATTGGTGTTCTGTATACAATAGATATAAAAAGTTTACACACCCCTGTTAAAATGCTAGTTTTTGTGATATAAAAAAATGAGACCACAGTAAAGTATTTCAAAACTTTTCCCACTATTAATGTGACATAAAACCTGTACAATTCATTTGGAAAAACAAATCTGTTAGGGGAAAAATATAAAAAATATAAAACATACGATAAGCTGGTTGCATAAGTGTGTGCACACACTTAAGCTAATACTTTGTTGAAGCACCTTTTGGTTTAAGTACAGCATTCAGTCTTCTTGGGTACACACCTGCCAACAATTTTAAGAGACTGTGATTAACCTTAAATAAAGTTCAGCTGGCCTAATAGGATTTTCCGGACATTTACTCAACATTGTTGAATGGCATCAGTTAGGAAAAGGGTACAAAATATTTTCCACAGCTTTGCATATACCATGGAACACACTGAAGACAGATATCATAAAGTGGAGAAAATATGGGACAACAGTGACATTGTAAAGAACTGGACATCCCTCCAAAATTGATGAAAAGACAAGATGAAAACTGGTCAGAGAGGCTGCTAAGAGACCTACAGCAACACTGAAGGAGCTGCAGGAATTTCTGGCAAGTACTGGTTGTCTACTACATGTGACAACAGTCTCCCTTGTTCTGCATATGTCTGGGCTGTGGGGTAGGGTTGCAAGACGGAAGCCTTTTCTTACACACAAAAATATCCAGGCCCAGCTAAAATTTACAAAACAATACATCAAGTCCCCCAAAAGCATGTGGGAAAATGTGTTATGGCCTGATGAGACCAAGGGTGAACTTTTTACACACCAAAAGACAGCTAGTTCACCCAGGCTAACACTGTGCTGAAAAGCAAATAAACTGTCTGTGCAATCCAATAATAAAAATTCTGTTAAAATCCAGAATTTAATGAAAAGAATGAAATAAAACAAAATAAGAACAACTTATAGCACGGATAACTATCAAATTCAGCAAATAATCCAACAGTTTTGGCCCATTTTGATGAAAGATTCCCAGTTGAAAGATAAAGTGGGAGAACGACCACATTTCTGCTACAAAAACAAGAGGAATCTGAAAAGATTATTGTGCACCAATACACAAAAGACAAAGCAGATTCAAGGACAGAAAGGGACTTTTATGTGTGGCAATTGCAATATTTGTACTTTGATAGATAGTAGCAACAAGTTTGAGCATCCAAGAACGAAGAGACTTTTTATATTTGATTTCAAAGCAACGTTTACCACGAGCAACGTTGATTATCTGGCTACATGTAGATCATGCCAGTGATTTTATGTAGGCAAAACAAATCAAATGCTTAAGAAATGCATACAGAGGCATCAAAGGAACATTGTGAACCAAGATGTTCATAATGCCCTAGCTAATCATGTCAGTCAGCATAAAGATCACTTGTTTTTATATAAAGCTATAGAGGCCATACATATTGTCCAAAGAAAGGGGATATTGAGAACATAACTGAACTTAGGGAAACTAAATGGATAATAAACCTTAGAGCTGATCAACATCCGGGGTTGAATAGTGTTATACCATTAAAACCGGTCTTGAAGATCGACCATGAGCTAATGATATAAGTGATGAATGATAAATATCTGAAGGGACATGGTGCAATCTTAGTAAAATCTCCTATTGATATTGAATGGATGGGATGAAGTCAGAAATTTATACATTTTGGATGGATGGAATGAAGTCTGAAACTTGCATGCATTGCTATATTGAAATAACATACTCATTACTTTGTTTTATAAGAGCATTTATGTCCTAATGGAAGTTTGATTATGTTAGTGTCAAGATTAGAAGATTTGATGCTGTCGACATATGCTATTCGTAGTTTAATACGCCCATATCTTTCATGCTCTGGTTTCATCTGAACAAAACTGAACAGCATGATAAACATCTGAACAGAGATGGTGGAATTTTAGTAAAAGTTCCCTATTGATCTTGAATGGATGGGATGAAGTCAGAAACTTATATATACTGACTTTGGATGGATGAAATGAAGTCTGAAACTTGCATACATTGCTAGAGTGAAATAACATACTTATACTCTTCTCAGGAAAAACTTATAGGCAGTCACCATGTAAATTTATCACGATACAAATGTGGCCATGCAAGACATGGAGCCTTGACATTTATTGTCGCTCAACAATTGTCCTGCCATATCCCTGTTTTAGGAAATGAAATTTTAGTAATGACATCGCCTATCTTTTATCGATAGCGATGTTTACTACTATACATTTTTTTGTCATCCCCATTACTGGACATCAGAGATATGTGAAAAACTTCTTTTGGGTTAATTAGATAAAAGAAAAGAAGTTTCATAATAGGAATTTATGAAAGTCAGCAGATTTGTTTTCTGCCACTCCTTGGAAGCCACTATTGGCTTCTTAGATCATTCATTTATTGTTCGTGCCATTTTTCCTCTATTGAATATTAGAAATATGTAAAAAACTGCTTCTGGGATTATTTAACAAGTTTTTTAATAGGAATACATGAAGGCTAGCAGATTTGTGTTTTGTTGTTTCTTGGAAACCACTGTTAGCTGTTTAGTTCACCTATTTTGCATATTCTGACTCCAATACACTGGTATGAGGCATGCTTCTAAGTATACATGAAAGCTGGCTGCTTCACCTGTTACTTCTTTTGGAAGTGCTATTGGTTACTAACATCACCTACTTTGCATATTTCATTAGTACTGAACATTAGCGAGCTGTGTGAGGCATCCATTTAGAAAATGGGACTGTTAACTTGGTTTATGCAAATCAGATGGAGAAATCCAAACATGGTTTGGCTGGAACTTTGGTGTTGATATTCTCATTGGGTGAATAATTCTGACTGGCTTATATATACAGATGAATGTCCCATTTGATTATACGATCTGAAGAAGAACTATTCAAAAGCACTTATCGTTGGACAAGGGACTTACATTTTATTATTTTTGTTCTTATTTCGTTTTATTTCATTCTTTTCATTAAATTCTGGATTTTAACAGAATTTTTATTATTGGATTGTACAGACAGTTTATTTGCTTTTCAGCACAGTGTTAGCCTGGGTGAACTAGCTGTCTTTTGGTGTGTGGATTATTTATTGGACAGTTCACCGCAGCAAAAGGGAATATCTCTTCATTTTTTTTAAGGTTGAACTTTTTGGCCACAATTCCAAAAGGTACGTTTGGCACAAAAACAACACTTCGCATCACCAAAACAAAACCATCCCTATGGTGAAGCATGGTTGTGGCAGTATCATGCTTTGGGGTTGCTTTTCTTCAGCTGGAACTGGGGCTTTATTCAAGTTGGAGGGAATTATGAACAGTTCCAAATACCAGCCACTTTTGGCCTAAAACCTTCAGGCATCTGCTAAAAAGCTGAAGATGAAGAGGAATTTCACATTTCAACACGACAATGACCCCAAGCATACATCCAAATCAACAAAAGAATGGCTTCATCAGAAGAAAATGTAAGTTTTGGAATGGCCCACATGGCCCAGCCAGAGCCCAGACCTAAATCCAATAGAAAATCGGTGGGGTGACCTGAAGAGAGCTGTGCACAAGAGATGCCCTTGCAATCTGACAGATTTGGAGAGCTTTTGCAAGGAAGAGTGGGCAAATATTGCCAAGTCAAGATGTGCCATGCTGACAGACTCCTACCCAAGAAGACAGAATGCTGTAATTAAATCAAAAGGTGCTTCAAAAACGTATTAGTTTAAGGGTGTGCACACTTATGCAACCAGCTTATTGTACTTTTTTTTATATTTTTCCCCTAACAAATTTGTTTGTTTTTCAATTGAATTGTACAGGTTATAGGTCACATTAAAGGTGGGAAAATTTTTGAAATGATTTATTGTGGTCTCATTTTTTTATATCACAAAAACCTGGCATTTTAACAGGGGTGTGTAAATTTTTATATCCACTGTATGTCTGAATCTTTCCATCTGTGTTGTTTTTATATTTTCTGTGAATTATAACTCACTGTTGTGTTTATTGTAAATCGATATATAGCATTTTCTTGTTTTCTATTTTATTATTTATTATTAAATATATCTATACCTTTCATTGTGGCTGGTCATTTAGAAAATAGTTTAACCTTTGAGAAAATTGCATTTATTTGGTGGCATTGTAGGCTTCATGCTTTTGAATGTCTTGCTCCTTGGAAACACTATGATTTGTATAACAATTACTAAAATTAAGTGGGTACCCTGGTAAGAGCCTTAAAAGTAGCTGGCTGGTGGCAGTGAATCTACCTTATAGTCTGAGTGGAGGTGGCATAGCTAGTAAATCTTTGCCAGCCTTTCCCAGGTGTGTTTGAAAATCAAATGTGTGTGTGTGAGCCAGCTGCTTGGAACAGGGACACAGAGCACTGGTTTCTGCAGAGAGAAAGGTGAAGGGCTTATTTGGTGCCTAGAGAGGAAGTCTAGCCCCAGATCTGGATTGTGCTCCCTTTGTGCTCTTTAGGGAAATTGTGCTTGGTGCAGAGAGCTGTATCTGAAAATACTGTGTGTATCCACCTTTGTTCTAAGTGAACATTCCCCATCTTTGTCAGTGGTAAGGATTGAGGCTCCTTGATTACTGGCCCAGAGGAGAGATGTCACAATCTGCATGAATTTGTGATTGAGAGAGTGTGTGTGTGGGGGGGAGGTGGCTGCTATATCCCCAAACCTTCCTAGACTAACAAATGAAGCCTATAGTATTGGGAGGGTTAGGGAACGCTAGACACCAGGGGCTTTGAAGTATTACTATAAATCATTGAGCTTGGATTTTGCAGCACTTAGCCTTTTCTGAACAAATTTAATAGAAAATGGGTTTTGATACATGAAGCATGTTTTGAACAGTAAGCATTATTTGAGGGTGGGGATACAAGATTTTTCTAAGTCATGTAAAAAGTTAATGGCACAACAGGTTTGGCATCACAGAGCATATTCTGAACAATAAGTATTAAATGCTAAAGTCTGTTATTGACTGTAATGGGCATGGCAGGTTTGAGAGGCAAAATCAGAAACATTATGTAAAATAAGAGATAGCTGAGACATACGTATGTTTGTGTGTGCACACTCATGCATGTTTTGAGTCACATGCTTCTCTACATGTACTCAAGGTTTCAGAACAGAGCTGGAAGGAACACTAATAACACCAGGGAGACTTTTTACATATTGTCACTTAAAAATTTGATAGAACAACATGTCTTGCATCACAATGCATTTTCTGAATATTAAGAAGAATGAAACTCTAATATTTGGCATTATTGACTGTAATAATCCGTAATTATTTACAAGGAACAGGGAAAACAATAAGAGGCAACATCAGGAACATTCTGTAAGCTCAAGTACAGTTGAGAGGTATAGGCGTGTGCCCTGGTGTGTTCTGCATGGTTGTGGGAGGGTGAATGAAGGAGTGCCTGTGACAATGTGAAGCATGGGGTGCCAGCAAAATGATTACTGCAGGAACGTGTTGATTAACATGAGCAGTAATGCCACATAATTCAGAGACATGCAAATCAACCAATAATATGGTCTTTCCTCATTGAGGCTAAACATGTCTCTGAATCACATTTCCTGAGATCACAGAAAATACCTCTTTTGCTCACATCATTTTGCAGTTGCTTTGGGATTCTTCCTGACTGCTATGTTGAAGATGAAAGTGCTAAACTATTAAATGAGGGTTTGTCATTTCTTATATAGCTTGGTGTTTTTATTGTTTTATTTTTGTTTTTCTCAGTTTTTGGCTATTGTTTGTTTTATTATTCTTTTCTGTGCTGAAGGATTTGTCAATTAATTCAGATTGGGACTGATGGTGACACCAAAAAAGTGCATCTCTGAATCTGCTGTCCTGATACACTCGACACCTCAGGAAAAAAAACACACACACACACACACACACACACACACACACACACACTGTGGCTGAATTTGACTTATAATTCATACCTGCTCCTCACACACTCCTGTGCTACGGCTTCTCTACTGAACCTTTTGTGCAGAACTGCCTACCGTTTCAACACCGAATTGATTTCTGGAAACTAGGGGGTACGTGCATCCTGCTGATCACCCTTCTTTGAATAAAAGCCACCAAAGCTAAAGTATATTTTTGTGCTTTTTGAAATATTTCCTAAATTATGGTTTATCAGTGATATTCTCATGACTAAAGACTTTGACAAATGATTTCCAGTCATTGTTGCAGTTGTGTGTATGTTGCAACTGTAATTTTATTATACAGTTATAGTCAGCAGCTGAAATTCAAATGTTACTGTCGCAGATTCACAATGAAACCTTGAAATTTCAGTTAATCAAACCTCTGATCGTGGAAGACCAGAGGATCGAAGTACTGAAATATCGAATCAAAAACACCAAAAAAAAACTAAAACATACAAATTTCTCATTTCACATTTTTGAAGGGGGGGGCAAGCCCCCCTTACAGCCACTGCTACTTAAATATACCAACTCCGCGATCGCACTACAGTGAACAGAACGGTAAAGTTTTCGTTTTGCACTGTTTGGTGATCTCCATTCACAAGGTTCAATATTTCAGTACTTCCATTCTCTGGTCTTCCATGATCAGAGCTTCAGCATAGTGAAATTTTGAGGTTTCATAATGAAACCACTGTCACTGTTCTGGAATATGTTAAGGCTTTTTGTATGCTTACCTAAAACATATGTTAGAGTTTTCCATATAGAGGATCCCTGTGTCAAGATATATCTGGCAATTTTTGTGGTTAAATTGCTTTTGTAGTTGTCTGTTTTGTTGATCTCTGATAGATGGTTTTGAGTATTTCTGCTAATTTTAAGATGCACATTTTACAAGTTAGGCATTGTCCATTTTATTGTAGACAATAGTTGACTGATGTTCCATTGGGTCCCAGTGGTTGAAATTGAATATGTCTCTCTCATTTTATATATATATATATATATATATATATATATATATATATATATATATATATATATAGATCGATGGTGCACTGACATATCTACAAATCTGGGGGGTACAGCATGACAAGTGGCCATTACCAATACACATATACTGTTCTAGTCTTACTTCCCTAATAAGTCCTATAACCAGAAGCAACACCATCATATACTGTTTATAGACATCTACACCTTTATCGCAATTTTGATTCAGTCATACATGGTTTTAACCAAACGGGTTTTCAGTCAGTTGTGTTCAACCATTTGAGTTTCAGTCAAATTAGTTTTCAACCAAAGTACATAGACCCCATTAGCTATTTATCTGTCTGTCTGTATGTATACACAGGGTCTATATTGAAATATCAAATATCACTCCATTATTTCATTATAGTGAACACACTATATTGATTTGATAGAAATGTCAAAAACCCATCAAAAAAAACAAAAAAGTATTATTGTGGGGGAGTGCAAGTCACCTTGCACCCACGTACGGGGGCAGTGACCAACCCACACACACCCATTGCTAATTAAGTATACTAACTCTGAGATCAAACAGCTGCGGAGAATAAGGAAAAACTCCTTACTCCACTGTTTACACTCTGGCACGAATGTTGCCAGAACCCAAATCCTGCACTTAGACGCGCACATATTCACACATAATCAAATACACAGATGATCCATTTTCACTTGATTCTGCATACATCAAACATGTTTGATGTAATGCAGAATCAAATGAAAATCATCCATCTAAACTTCAAATTAAGGGCACCCGTACACATGCACACAAGTGTGTGTGTGTGTGTGTGTATATGTGTGTGTGTGTGTGTGTGTGTGTGTGTGTGTATGTATGTGTGTGTGTATAGATACATACACACACACACACACACATTATATATATATATATATATATATATATATATATATATATATATATATATATATATATAAATAAAATGTGTCTGTATAATTTTTTTTTGGAGAATGTATGGCATCTGCTATACATAGTAGCTGCTTATTTCTATATAAGACAGATGCTGAGTTTGTATGTATGCACAAGTATGTCTGTGAGTATGTTTATACAGGTGGATTAAGGCTTGTGAGGTGGATTTTTTTTGCAAGTGAGGTTGTAGTGAGTTGTTGAAAGGTAGTGCTGTGTACTTGTATGGGGGTTGCAATACACATGGTCAAATGCTTGCAGTATGTACTGGTTTAGTATGTTGTAGTAATGATCAAACCCTAATTGTGTGTGGGTGTATTTGTAGGTAGGAGATGTGTATGAAAAGCATGTTTGTGTAGTGAGTGAATAAGGTGGATGCTTGCGTAACTCTATCTCAAGCGGCACTGGTGCTTGTGCAACTGCGTTTCAAGTGGCACTTGGCCCAAAATGAGTGTGATCTCAGAGCATTGTTTATTGTTTGTTTTGAATGTGGTGAGGTTACCAGCTAGGTTAGAAGCTTGTTGTGTGGGTGTATGGTACTGAACAGAGATGCATGGGGAGTATGTGTTTTTATGCATCTGTGTACTTGTTTTTGTGGTTTCAATAGGCCTTTATTTCAATTAGCAGGCTAGTTGACGACTCTGCTGTTACAACATGTTGTTTTTGACTAGTAGGTTATTGCCTAGTCTACTTTTGAAGTAAAGATCCAAATCTGTCAAGTCTCTGTGAAATTGTTGTTAAGGCTTTACCGTCTGGTGCTAGTTCTGCTTGTTACCATAACATTATTTATATTATCCATATGTAGTGCAGCATAGTAATTTCCAACAGTATGGCATTCATAGTTTGTATTTTCAGGTACATCTCTAAGCGAAGTACTATTAATTTCTTGTTTAGAGAGACATAACATCAACGTTATTAACTTTTTAATTTGATTTGTTATTGCTGCCTTTATTTTTTCTCCTTCTGTAAACAATAGTGCACTTTTCTGAAAATCTGGGCTAAAAGCTTTCTATGCCTAACCAGACTGCATTAATACCAGGCCTAGCAACAATATTTTCAGGACTTCTGTTGTATGGGTAATGAATGAATGCATGTATGAATGAACTTATGTTCCAGACGTTGCTGGCATGAAATGAATGCTGTTAAAACCACTTGCTGTCTGGCCTAATTGCCATGTTTGCCATCTGCTGGTTGACATTTTGCTTTCTGTCCCTCACAGTACAATGCAAACAGCAAAGCTTCTTGGCTGGCAAGCTCAGATACTAAGGTGGTGTTAGTACCAGACTAAAAGCATTCCGTGTACATATGCTATGTGTGGGGATTTTGGAAATCCATTAAGTAAGCCAGCAGTAATTAGTGCACACAGTTACCAGTCATGCTGTACTTGTGCTGAGTGCTTTTTTACTTTGTCATACTGGTAGAACGTGGTGTACTATACCTAGGAGTATGCCATTAACTTCATAAATTTGGCATGACAGTTTGTTTGTTTCTTTCGGCTTTTCCCAGTTAGGGGTCGCCACAGCGGAACTCTGGTCCGCTAATGATTGGCAGTAGATTTTGATGTGCTGGCTTGCCGGGCCTAACCTTCAACGAAGGAACGCCCATTCACGCATGTCGCCACACAGGAGACGCTCTAACCGAGAATACGAGTCAAAAATGCATAAAGTGTGCTGAGTTTATGTTGCAGGTTAAGATTCTGCCAAAATGTGGTCCTGCTTGCACATCTGCTTTAGCAGTTCAAACTATATATTTAATCAGTTTATTCTTAAAATGAATTGATAAGCAATGGATTTATTTATAGTAAGCATGAATGACTAGTTTAATGAAAATACATGGTGTTTTACATGGTTTCACATTCATGCGATAGGACATTTATGTGTAGGGTCAGATAAAGCCTGAACTCCAGTAGTTTGTGCTCTGGAAGACCCCTAGAGACTCTTCTTTTGAGTGCTCTGAGATTAAAAATGAATGAAAAAATAAACATTCATTTCTTCTCTGATATCTGCTTTTTACCATTCTGGTGGAGCTTCCTACCATACCAGGACTCTGTGTTTTCACAACACTGCTGCAATCTAGCTTCAGTGAAATCAGTGTTCCCTTTAATAAAGAGTTTTGTTGTAAAATGATATGGTTTTAGTAGATTTGAGTGAAAGATATTATTGCCTGATTATTCTTTTGTAATGCTGTCCATTTTTCTTTTAAGCATGGTTGGGTTGCATGTAGGATTCCTTCTCTGTGGAGTTTTGCATGTCCATGTGGATTTTTGCTTTGAACTGCAATTTTATTTCATGTTCCAAAGACATGTTGTAGGTGAACTGGAACTCCTTTTAATTGTCCATATGTCTAGATGTTGTGTATCTCATGCAGTGGAATACAATTCCACCCAGGATTAGTTTCTGTGCCTTGCACTCACTGAGTCCTGGTATGGTGGGAAGCTCCACCAGAATGGTAAAAAGCAGATATCAGAGAAGAAATTAATGTTTATTTTTTCATTCATTTTTAATCTCAAGAGTACTCAAAAGAAGAGTCTCCAGGGGTCTTCCAGAGCACAAACTACTGGAGTTCAGGCTTTATCTGACCCTACACATAAATGTCCTATCCCACTTCTGTCGCAGTCACTTCAGATTGTATGGGCTATTAAGTGTAGCTGTACAAGACGTACTATATCAGTGTTATCACTACATAGTTATTTGTTAAAGGTGTGGAGGCCATACAGCAGGACCCCCACTGTGCTGCAGGTAATAAGGGTTATGTGACCCCCTACAGCTCCCTTTGTAGGCATGCTTGTTATAGCTGCCACTGTATTTAGCTGCACTAAGTTCAATCACTCCAACAGCTTTGCTGACTCCTTCATTACTGATACTGTAAACAAGACCCAACCATGGTCTTCCCAGTACAAATACCTTAGGCCTCTTGCAGTGGAGGCCAGTGGGATGTATGCAAGCCACCTCGGGGACATACTAGTCTTTCAGCTGTTGCATTCGTGCAATACTTTGGAAACGCAGAGCTTAAACTCAAGCCTGATGTCTTTAAACATGAGTGCATGCAAAATATCCCAAATAACATCTAAACCAAAGGGTAAAAAGGTCACGCAGACAAACCATTCAGTAAAAAACACAAGAAAGACCCAGGCAAATCATCAGTTATGCTGTACTGATGAGCTCAGAAAAAGGCAAAACATGGCATGTCTACATGGGGGGGTGGCTTTGGCTTTATTACCTTGAATGTACCAGAAAGTGCTGTAACATTAACAAATCCCTGTCAGCAGCAGTTTGAAACGGGTAGTATTTTCTGAAGTTTAATGTTTTCTTTTCTACCAAACATGTAAGAAACCAAGTTGAATTAGAAACCTTTATGTCTGCATAACCTAGGATGGTGGTATAATAGACTGATAAATCAAAGTAAGGTACATAAAATCAAGAGATCTCAGCCTGCTGTGATGCTTTTGTTAAGGCTCAGATGCTGCATATAGCATTCGTTTTCACATGGTGGTATTTTGAATGCAAGCCGAGATGTTAAATCTAGATTTGAGTTTGAAGCTGCATTATAAGCAACATATGGCAAGCCAGTAGAAGTCGTTCATGCTGTAGCTTTCCTATCCTAAACATGTTCATTCATGTCTGTGCTATGTAAATAACATGTTTATGTTCGTTTGTCTGTGCTATGTAAATAACATGTTTGATTGTCTGTGCTATATAAATAACATGTTTATGGCCATTCATGTCTCTGCTATGTAAATATGTTTGCTGGTGCCTTCTGCAACACTTGTGCCTCTTTGCAACCACTTGAGCAAGTTGTCACATCTTTATAGTGGCAGTATGGCAGCTGATTGCATACTTGACCTTGAAACTAGGTCCGAAGTTAGTAGATTCTTTTGCTTCAACAGCCACTTAGGACGTCCACTCAGGTAGTTTAACCACCACTTCTAATGATGTAGTGTAACTTATGAGGGATGCTGCACTCTTCAGATATGTTTTTTCTGTGACTTGTGAGATGTTAAACACAGACTCTGATCTGATGTGCCAAAAGATTCTTAAAAGCTTCCCAAACAACAATTTAAAACATTGGCGTTCTGTATTGTTCTAGAGAGACCTATTGCCCCTTGACACACGCACACATGCACTTAGTAAAAATGCTGTCAGCACAAAGATTTGAGTCGGCATTTGCTGCTGTTCCTTGGTAAATCTAATCTGGACAAAGCTAAAAACTGACACAGTTTGTGGAGACCTTTTATCATCAGTAGAACAGATTAACCTGCATGTTTTATTTATTTATTTTATTTTTTAATTTGTTAACAAGAAACAATCCACTAGAAAAGCCCATCTTTCCAGGCTGAACCTAGGAACGGTGATCTGACTTGCTTAGTCACACAGTATGTAAATGGAGAGATTAAAAAGCTCACAAGTATAGGACGTGAAAAACAACACAAGTAGACAAGACGATTGCTACAAGCTATATGTGTATTTACACAGGTTTGCTTAGGTTGTGCTTTTTGTGTCAGAAGTAGATTTTAAACTGTTGCTTGTATGGTTATCTTTTCAGTACATTATCTAGTAATCGGGTAACCTTTACAACATTTTTGTCAGTTTTTCTTTCACACAAAGGTGCTTGCATGTGCATAAAATCTTGTTCATAAAAGTATAACAAACAAAAAACTCTTTCTTCCTTGTGGTTTTGAATTTTCCTTGCTAATGCTGTTGCATGGCCTGGAAGTATAGCATTTCATTGTTTAGCATGTTGTAGTCTCTCTCTCTACCATCCACAGAGAATTTTGCTCTTCCTTTTCATCAGTATTATCATAACCTAACAGATGAAGGGGTTTGATTACAGAGCTGCTTTGTGCATTTGGTATGAAAATTGTGAAACTGATGCCTTTTATTGCATTTTTTTTAATTTCATAGTAGGATGAATTTTGTATTGTATTTTTTTTAAATTTGGTAGTAAGGTGAATTTTGTTTCCTTTTCAGAGGAGGGGTAATTTGCAAGCTGTGGAAGGCCATTACAGAGTATAGAAAGAAGCACTCTTGCTGATGGCATGGCACCACTCTGTCAGGAGTTTTCTGTGCAAGACATGAGACAAGAATTGCACAGATGTGGTATTCTCTTAGAGAGACAGCTGCACTTTATTTTCTGTATTTATTAAATGCACACACAGTCCCGTCTCCATACACTGCTCGGATGTTTTGTTCTTGTACCTGAGAAAAAAATGCTTTATGAAAAAAAAAAAAAAAAGGTAAAACTGGTATTTAAAAGTACAAAGGAGGTTCACTGAGCATAGAAATGCCCACAGGCTTCAGTACTATAGTTTATCATCATCTAGACTTTTAGAAATAATGGCTGTTTCTACATTATTTTATTTCATTGTATTTTACCAGATGAATTCCAAACTGACCTGTTTTAGCTTGTTCTAAGAAAAAAAGGAAGAGCAACCAACAGTGACAGAGTTTTACCCAGACACTTCTGTGGACACAGATGACGGAAACACATGACAGAGTGGTAATCAAGTATTTAGTATTCAGTGCTGTAAACCCAACTGGCATAGAGAGGCACATAACACAATGTAGCTCCAGTAGATAAAGCCATGTATAATACACGCCAACCCTGCAGGATGAGAGAGAGGCACATCACTTCACATATTATTTAATGTGACACAAACATTCATGACATGCAGGCTAAGAGATATGTAAGACTGGGCTGTGCATCAGGGTACAGTAATGTGCAAAGCGGTATGTTTATTCTGGTCCTATTTCCACATAAATGTACTGTCACAAAGTCCACAATAACATCCAATAGACCCCACAATGGCTGCATCTGTAGATATAAAATTTGCTGTAAGCTTCCACATAGGTAAAATCTGTAGAAAATTTATTTGGTGAGTGCTTTCGTGGCATAGATACACCACTTCATCAGACCTGTTACTAATAAAACATCTAGCACTTATATATCCACGTTAGTTAAAAAAACAACCAATCATCAGTCAGCAATTATTAACTTGAATGCACCTTCCTTCAAGGCTAATACATCATTACTAAGAGCTAACAATTTAAAAATATATGCTATACATCCTTGTCAGTTAAAAGACATTCTATAAAAATATATATATATCAAAAATACATACATTACAATATACCACTAAATAAATTTTCTACAGATACAGCCATTGTGGGGTCTGTTGGATGTTATTGTGGAAATTGTATCTTTCTTTTTTATTCAAGGACCCTGTTCTACTGCTAACGACTTGCCTTGTGTTTGGATATTTGTACTGTCACAAAGATCAAGAACTACCTTTAAAATGTGCCAGTGCAACCTAAGATGTCATTTAAAAGGACAAACAGCATCCAGTTTTGCCAATATTATTTCTTTGACGTGTAAATGAAGAACTTGCTACCTGTGGCATTTCAGAAAGGAAATGTGTAAGGCTTGCCATCTCAGTTTCAGAATGTGTTGAATTTTTTGTTTTAAAAGGTATCGAATTAAATAAATTATGTAGGAGACATGAACATTTTAAGCCACTGCAGGGCAATTTTAAGTTGTGAAAATTGTAAAGAAAAAAACACGAGGCATACTGACAATTGCCTCAGTCCTGTAGCATATTATTTAGTTGCTTGATAAAGGTTCCTTTTGGGTCACAATTTGGATTTCATAGTTTCTATAATTTAATCATGAGACAAAATAACACAGGTATGCACCAAATATTTGACACAGTAAAGTGTCATTTTTAATATATTTAGTACATAACAGTAGATGTTCTTCATCTCACATTGCTGCAGTCCTTACACTTGGGTAGTCCGCTGTCCTCGGTCGGCCCGAATATCAAAGTATTAGGCTGACGTCGGTCAAGGTGCTTAAGACTGACATCAGGACGTCAGGGTACAAATGCGCATGACCGACGTCATATCCTCAGTCTTTTTTGCCGCATGGTCCGATGCAGAAGCAGCGTTGCAAGTGCCGTTCGGCGTTCTGAAATTTTTCGAATTCGGAGTTTCAGACCGAGTCAGAGTTGGCTAAGTACCCCGTTGGGGAATATTTTAGTTTTTTCTTGCCTCAGTGGTTTACCGGATGTCAGAAAAAGTGAATAACTGTATTTCTTGTGGGAAGCAGATACCGCATAGAGATTATCATACTTTGTGTATTCCTTGTTTGGGGCCTGAGCACGACGTTGTTGGGTGTCGCTTTTGTGCTAGGTTTAATAAGCGCACTATTAAGCGAAGGTTAGATTGTGCCAGGTTGGTCTTCGGGAAGCGGTGCAATTACAATATGCCGTCGGATGCTCCGACGCCCGCTTCTTCGAAGAAGCGCAAAGACAAAGCAGCTAAACCCAGGCAAGAAGAGTCATCCGTACCGGACGCCGGTTCTTTGGAGGCATCAGTGGAACCGGTGGTTCCACGTGAGGCTTCTCTGGAGTCCCAGGGGGAGACTTTGATATTGCAGGATGTGGCCTGTCAGGAGGCAGGTCAGGCTGAAGGGGCTTCTCAGGTTACTGTACTCCCCTCCCTTCCTAGGGTGGTTAGGCCCTCTCCTTCTGTTTCCAAGGCTTCTCCCAGAGGCAGGCCAGGTTTAGCTTCTGTTGGTGTCACTCCTAGTTCTTCAGGATCTGTGCCCAAGAAGCACATGCTCAAAATGGCAGAAGATTTAATTACTTTGATTAGAGGTTCTTTGCCCCCTCCTGATAAGAGGCCTAGGGTGGAACCAGAGTTGGGGAGTTTTGAGCAGGTTTCGGATGTTTCAGAGTCTTGACTGAAGACTTGCAGGAGTATTCTCCTTATTCTGATTCTGATGTGGATGATTCTACTCCTTCTGCTTCTCCTCCAGAGGATTTTTCCTTTTCAGATACTCTTCATTCTATGAGGGAACATTTTAAGTGGGAAGGTCAGGACTTCTCTGATTCCAGGAAAAGGCTTAGGGAATTTTTGCTTTTACCCCAGCATAGGCCTTTGGCTATTCCTCCTGTTCTGGATGTTGTGGAAGATGTGTTTGCAGAGGCTTCACTTAATCCTGATTCTTTGCCTCCTGCTCCTGTTAAACCGGACAGGTATTACAGGGTGCCTGAAGCTCATAAATATCTGTATAAGAGTCCTAGGGCGGACCCAGAAACAGTTAGTCAGGGACCTAAGGGTGTCAAGGCCTCTGTGGTAAAAATCCGGTTCCTCCAGATAAAGAGGCCAGAGCTTTGGATAGATGGGGAAAGAAAGTCTATACTTCTTCCACCTTAGCTATGAGGGCTTTGAATTGCCAGTTTCACATGTTGAAATATCAAAACTATCTTCTTTCTCAATTGAAGTCTAAGGTAGATGCTCTGGCGGAAGGCATTGAGTGTAAAGAATTACAAGATTTGGTACATGTTTCTGAACAGGTGGGTAAGCATTCTTTACAATGTGGATTTGATGCTGTACAGGCCTCGTCTAGGGTGGCTGCCACTGGGTCAGTTCTTCGCAGGCACGCCTGGCTGAGGGATCAGAACTTATCTGACCATGTTAAGACAAGGATTTTAGATGCTCCTTTACAGTCTGATGTATTGTTTGGTTCACCTGTGGAGGCAGTTTTAAAGAAAATGGAAGACAAGGCTAAGTCTATGCAGACTGTTAAAGATTTTTGCAAGTTCAGCCTCCAGTTTAGTAGGAATTGGCCTGCTAAGGGGTGGGCGTACCCTTCTTATGATTCACAGTCTAGGGAAGATCTAGGCGTGGTAGGGGTAGAGCTCAGGGCTCTTTCAGACCTAGAACAGGGAGTTCACCTGCACAGTCTTCGGTGAGGGCAGGGGCCAGTCCTTTCGTAAACAGGCCCAATGACCTACCTTTTCAGCTGCCAGAGCCTTCTTGTCTGGCAGCACCTTTGGGAGGAAGGTTAGCACTCTTCAAAGAAAATTGGAGTTTAATTACCCAGGACAGATGGGTATTGGATATTATACACCAAGGTTACAGGTTTTATTTCCATACCTTGCCTCCTTTCAAAGGCATGCCAGACGTTCCTCCTCAGCAAAGAATAGAGGCTCACAAACAAATTTCTCTGCTGCTGCAAATAGGGGCCATACAGCCGGTCCCTCTGCCAGAAGTAGGCCTAGGATTTTATTCTCACCTGTTCCTAGTACCAAAGAAGGGGAACACGTGGAGACCAATTTTGGATTTATCTATCCTCAACACTTATCTGGACATTCCCAAGTTCAAAATGTTGTCGTTACAACAGCTTTTACCTCTGCTGGGCAAAGATCATTGGATGGTGACTCTGGATCTCAAGGAAGCTTACCTTCATGTTCCTATCAGGCTAAGTTGCAGGAAGTATCTGCGTTTTCGGCGGGGACTTCTCATTATCAGTTCTCTGCATTGCCCTTTGGCTTATCTACTGCGCCCAGAGTGTTCACAAAGGTTCTGGCTCCAGTGATAGCTTTCTTCAGGCTAAAAGGAATACAGATCTATCCTTATTTGGACGATTGCCTGATTCTGGCCAAAGGAAGGGACGAGCTTCTTCATCATTTGCAATATGTGATAGCAGTGCTAAGATGCCTGGGGTATTCTGTGAACGAAATAAAGTCCAGTCTAGTACCCTCTCAAGACCTGTGCTTTCTGGGTGTGAGACTGAATACAGCATCCCAGATGGCCTTTTTGACCCCGGACAAACAAAAGAATCTTTCCCTTTACTTCCATCAATTGTCTCATCAGTCCAGGCTGACTGCAAGGACAGTCCTTCAAGCCTTGGGGTTCATGGCATCTTGTATTCTGGTGCTTCCCAATGCCAAACTTCATATGAGGAAGCTACAATGGTATCTCAAAAATGTATGGACACAGCACTGCCAAGATATGGACACTGTCATTCAGATAATACCTTGCATTCAAAAGGAATTTTTGTGGTGGGCTCAGGAATGTCACCTAAACAAGGGACTCTCTGCGACCCGGCCAGAGGCGAGTCAGATTCTAACGACAGATGCCTCAGACAAAGCTTGGGGAGCTCATCTAAATGGAAAGTGGATAACAAGACACGTGGCATGCCAGACTACAACATCTACATATCAACTTGAAGGAGATGTTAGCAGTCCAATTTGCATTAATAGCTTTCAAGGATTTACTTCTTCCAGGGCAGGTGTTGGTTCTAACAGACAACACAACTGTCATGTGGTACATCAACAAGCAAGGGGGAACACATTCTTATCCTCTATGCAGACAAGCAATGATTTTGTGGGAGACTGCTCTCAGTTTACAGCTCAATCTTCAGGCAAGGTTTCTGCCGGGAGCACAGAACTCCTTAGCAGATGTGTTGAGCAGACAAATTATGGATCCCCACGAGTGGAAATTGGATCCTCATGTATTTCAGAAATTGACAGTGTCATGGGGAACTCCAGACATAGATCTGTTAAGCTTCTCCACTAAACTACCAGCTGCCAAAGTTTTGCACAAAAAGGTTTCATCCCACAGCTTGGAAAGTGGATGCTCTGTTTTTCAATTGGAGCAATCTTCATGTGTATGCCTTTCCACCTCTGCCTCTCCTCCCAAAGGTACTCCTAAAGGTCAGACAGGACAAGCCAAAGATGATTCTAATAGCTCCAGATTGGCCTCGACAGCACTGGTACCCATTACTGAGAAGTCTGGTTCGGGAGCCTCCATGGCCTTTGCCTTCGATTCCACACCTGCTGTCTCAAGAGAACAGTCATTTACTCAATGTCAAACTTCACTCTCTTCACCTAACAGCCTGGCATATTCTGTTTTAAACCCTGGAGGGTCTCAGCTTCCGCAGCAAGTTCTGAATGTTATTTTGGAGGCCAGAAGGCCTAGTACAAGGAAAGTATACGCAGATAAATGGAAGAGATTTTTATTTTGGAGTGCAGCAAAGGAATTTGATGTTGCTAAGCCTAATTTAAGTGTGGCTCTTCAATATCTTGCTGAGTTACTGGACAAAGGTTTGTCCTTCTCTTCTATTAAGATTCATGCTGCAGCAATTTCTGCTCACTATGACTGTGATCCACCGTTGTTTTCTCATCCTTTGTTTAAGCAATTCCTTAGAGGGGCAAAGAATATAAGACCCCCGCGTAGAGCTCCTACTCCTGCTTGGGATCTCAATTTTGTGTTGGAGAAACTCACTCTACAACTTTTTGAGCCTGCAGCTACTGCCGAGTTGAAATATTTATCATGGAAGACTGCTTTTTTGTTGGCCATTACCTCTGCGAGAAGGGTTTCTGAATTACAGGCCCTTATGGCAGTTGAGCCTTTCTTAATTTTCCATAAGGATAGGGTATCTTTACGTACTAATCCTTCCTTTATGCCTAAGGTGGTTTCTAGTGTGGCTTTAAACCAAACTATTCATTTGCCTACTTTTTATGCAAATCCCCAAAATAAAGGGAAAAAGATTTTGCACACCTTGGATATACACAGGCAGTTGCGATATTATTTGAGCAGAACTAAAGAGTTCAGGCAGTCTCAGCAGTTGTTTGTTTCTTTTGCTTTGGGTTCTCAGGGCAAGCCTGTGTCAAAACAAACTATTTCTAAGTGGATTGGGTTTTGTATTGCTTTCTGTTATTCACATCATGGTAAGGAGGTTCCAGCTGGGATTAGGCCTCATTCCACTAGAGCTACTGCCACTTCTACAGCTTTTTTGAGGGGGGTGGCAACTAAAGATATTTTGGAGGCAGCTACTTGGAGTTCAGTGCATACTTTCTCTAAGCATTACCACCTTCCACTTTACTCTAAATCTAGGGCTGGGTTTGCCACTGCTATTTTACAGGGCATTTTGGCAGCTCCTACTACTTTCTAGTTTTGCCATCCTCCCTTACCTCTGCTTTGGGATTCTACCCAAGTGTAAGGACTGCAGCAATGTGAGATGAAGAACATAGTACAGTTTTGTACCTACCATAAATGTAGATGTTCGAAGATCCACATTGCTGCAGTCCAATTTACCCTCCCTCCTTCCCCTCTGTTGTTAAGAGGCAGTTATGGGGTTTGGGTTGTAAATATTGTGCATATTGTATATATTATTCATTTGATTAGTGCAAGGGTGGTTGGTTGTTTTTTGCTGTCTTTTGGTTTTGACCTTTCTGTTTAGGGTCTTCTGACATCTGGGGCAAGAAAAGACTGAGGATATGACGTCGGTCATGCGCATTTGTACCCTGACGTCCTGATGTCAGTCTTAAGCGCCTTGACCGACGTCAGCCTAATACTTTGATATTCGGGCCGACTGAGGACAGCGGACTACCCAAGTGTAAGGACTGCAGCAATGTGGATCTTCGAACATCTACATTTATGGTAGGTACAAAACTGTACTTTTCTTGCAGTTTCATGAAACACAGACATGTTGCTGCATTCAGACTACAGGCAATGTAGGTTTCAGTTTTAAAAATGTGTTGGTTTGAATGTCATATTTTAACTGTATTGCCCATACCTAACCTTATTACAAGTTGGAGTGTAATATGGCAAAGGTAAAAAGAAACATAGATGCAAAAATATTCAGGAGCATAACTCCAGCCATAAATGTGTAAACAACGTACTACTCAGTTTATGTGAGCATATTTGAATCTGAGTTTTACAGGCCTTATAATCTAGCATTAATTAATTAGGACCATTTCAGTTATGTGGACCATGCCAGTCTTTTTAACATATGAGAAGGGAAGAAAATTTGACTGTTGGCTTTATATTCTTTCTTGCAGAATTTAAGTTTAGATAGATATTTATGTTTAGAATGCTTAGTAAACATTAACAACTCTCCTTAATTGCTATTGGGTATTTCTTCTCCACTAGTTAGAATTCAGCATTTCTTCATCATAATTCCATGCATGTTGTGGGCTTAAATTTGACTGGATATGATGTGAGGACTACTTGGTGTTGGGGGTGAGCATGTTGCCATCCACCCTGAGAAGGTATAGCTTGAGGTTGTTGTGCCACTCATTCCTTTGATAATTGTCTAGAAGCTGTTGGTAAAGTCTGATTCCAGAGGTCTGTCATTTGAGTCATCTGGTCAAATATCTGAGGTTCTCATTACCAGGGACTTTTCTTCTGAGACAAACCCCAGGACTATGTGGGTCAGCAGACCCCAGTTAATGAGTGTTCATCTGGTTTTCCCCACACCAAATCTCATATCTCGGTGCTTGAACCTGAGACATCTATTTCATTTCTATAGGAATCTTGGGTTACAGGTGTGGGAGCATGTCGTTACAGGGGTTTAATCTGAAGCTTGTGTCACACATGCTGTAAGGCTGTTCCCACCTCATGTTGTCCTTGGCTAGTAGATTTTCATAGATTGGTACTAAGCTAACTGCCCTTGCGAGCCATTTTAAGCCTAGCCAATTATCCCTTGTGAGACTCAAACCCTGCACCTTGTGTTTGTAAGGCAAACACCTTAACCATCAGGCCACCCTCCCAATTCTTGTGACATTCCCAAATCACCCTAACAGCTGCTGCTTCTGGTCTGTCATATGTTAACCTCCATGGGAGTTGTGGCCGCAGGTATTGCTCCCTCACTACCTAGGTCCTCTGAGGATTCAAATGACCCCAAGGCCACTGTCTCTGGGGCTAACAGAAGTAACGAGTCCACCCCTTTTTTATATTACCACAGGATAACCACTTCTTTGTAGATGTTGTCAAACTCATAATGGACAGATTAGACTGGCCTCAGACTCATGACTTCCCTTAAAAAAAAAAAAGTGACAAAGGTTCTGGGAAGAAGCCTAAGGAGTCTTCGGTTATTCCTCCTTTGAAGTCAGTCATTATGGCTACCATTAAGGCAGCCTGGAGGCAGTCTTCCCCTGCCTTTACCCTTTACAAGCTACCTTGAGTAGGCAGATCAACCTAGTAAACATGTGAGTGCTGTGAACTTTCTGGTGCAATATAGATCCTAGAGATAAGAGCATTTTGCCACATTGATGCCAGACAAGGAATCTAGAGCTTTGTACAGGTCTGGCGAGCCAATCTACTCTTCTGGGTACTGGGGCATGGAGCACTCAAATATTCATCTGATATGTCCCAGTTCCAGTCCTAACTGGAGTGGAAGATGGTAGATAAACTCACTGACCTCCCTTAGAGTGAGCTTTGCAAGACCCTGTCTATGATCTCCGCTGTGGAATAGCTTATGTCCTCCTGTAATTTTGATTGAAGCTTTAGCTAGAGCCACAGGGGTATGTGTGTGTGTGTGTGTCTGTGCTGGAAAGTGTGGCTGAATTTATCCTCCATTAAGGAGTATTTAGAAACAAAATTTTGCTTGCCCACTTTTTTGGGAGTGGGTTGGGAGACTATTGTTCGTCCATCTGATCCAAGACCTGCACAGTAACCTACAAAGGGAAAACAGGCTCCCACCTTGTTGAGGGCTGTGGGTTTCTCCCTCCTGCTACTTCCACTGCTTTCTTTACCAGACCTTCCCAGCCTCAAAAGAGAAAGAGTTCTCTTTGACCTCTTAGGTAAAGCTTCAAGATCAAATAGTTTTGCCCATTCTCATGCCACTGAGTTGTCCAGCTCGGTGACTCCACCAGCTTCCTCACTAGAGTCCTTTCTCTAGCCTGAGACTGACCATGGGGGGAGGTAAATATTCTTTGAGTTTGCCTCATCTTGGAGAACCATTATGAAAGAAAAGCGGATTCCAAACATCGCCACCTTTAGCCATGTCCAGGCATTCATTAGTCTTACTCCAGAATGAGCACCCTTACAGAACTGGCCTGTTTCACTCAAGTCTTTGGAAATGTGCTAGACACTGTTGCTGAAACTGGTTGTAGAGACCTTCCTGGTGTTAGTGGATTGTTTGAAGTTGAGTACCTCTCTTTTCATTGTTCCAGAGGGGATTGATGATTTTTGTCCTATTTTGTACCTCAGTGACTTCACCCAGCACATATGGTACATTTGGTTCTTCCCTGGATGCCATTGCTAGATTTGAAGAATATCTTTTGGTTATGTCATTGTTTAGGGGTACAAATGGAAGAGACTCAGGTTTGCCCTAAATGGACGTTTTGCCATTTGGGCTTTCATCAGCATCCAAAATCTTCACCAAGGTGTGTTGTCTGTGTGTGCTGAGGTTTTGCACAAGAAAGGTCCCTTGGTGTTCATTTACCTGGTTGATTGGCTCCATGTTACCCCATCTGAGGACGTTGCATAGTTGGCCCAACACTGGATACTTCTATTGAGGCAGTTCCATTACAGTCCATACATTTGGAAAAGTCATTTCTGATCCGGTAGAGACTAAATCATATATTGAGTTAGAGTTGTGGACTCTACAGTATCAGACATTCTTGCCTTTGGAGAGGGGTTATGAAGTTATGACATCAGCTTGGTAGTGAGAATACAGCATATGGTCCAGGCTTGTACTGTCCTGTACTTTCTGAGTTTGATGCTATCCACATTATTCATGGTGTCAGTAGCAAGCCTTAATATACTGGTATTGCAGTAGACTGTGAGTTTTTAGTAGCTTCAGAACAATCATGTATTTGTGGACCTACTCTTGGTTTTGGACCTGTGCCAAGAGCTTTGGACTCTTCCCCAACAATCATCACCTCATTAGTTTGTAGACTGTGATGTCAGATGCCTACTTTTTTGACTGGGAGCCTACATAAATTCCCACATAGTGCAAGAGAATGTGGCCCCCTGAAGACAGGATCCAAATCAGCCATTTAGAGCTCAGAGTAATATTACTGGACTGAAAAACCTTGAAGAAATAGCTGTTTTTGGGACCTCTGCTAATCCAATCAACCAGTCTACCACATGGTACTTAAAGAAGAAAGTCGGCACAAGTTGGAACCCTTATGCAGAAAAATTAGTTCTTGTTTGGCATGGGCCATAGACAGGGACATATAGCTCCCAGCAGGTGACATCTCTGGAAATGTTAACACACTGATAGATGCTCTGAACCAGGTCTTTAATGTTCCTCTGGCACTCTGAATTCAAGAGTCTTCTAGAAGTTAGATGCTATGGAGAGTAGCCTATTTGCCACTCTGGAGAATGAGGTCCTCTCTTTCTTTTGTTCAGTACATCAAGGCAGAGGAATTAGGGGTAGACTTTCCCTCTCTCTTGCAATGGAGGTTCATGTATGCATTCTGTCATTCACTTGATTTCAAGCTTTGTTTGAAAGTTTGTAGAAGAAAGACCAAAAGTCATGTTATCACCACGTGGTGGCCAAGAAGAGTGTGGCTTTACACTGTGGAAGCCCTAGTGGTCAAAGAAACCCTCTCAGTCCTAACCAAAGATGTCTGCATGGATGAGGGGAGAACTGAGTCAACATCAAGGCTCGACTAGTGATGTAGCACCCTCATTATACTAGATTTGCTGGTTCTAGTCTTGGAGATGATTGAAGCTGCCGGGAAACCATCTGGATGGAAATGCTTGTCAGTATGGGTGGAGCAATACTCTGTCCCATCCTGGTCAGTCAGTCTGCAGGTGATATTAGTATATCCTTGACACCTATATGACTGGGCCTCAGTTAGTACATGGTCAGGGTTGCATGTATTAGCTATTACTGTGCAGTGTAACCTAATGGAGGGCAAGACTAAGCTCCAGCAGCAGCTGGTTAAGCAGCTTCTGAAAGGATTACAGTAGCTTTATCCTCCACTGATGAACCAGTCTTCTGTTTGGGACCTGATTGTTACAGTTGACAGTCTTGCCCATTCCCTGAGATTATTAGCTTGACACTGTTGAGGCTCCTTTCCTGATTTTTTTTCATGACTATCATGTCCATGTGGCACATCTTGAACCTTCAAACTCCTAGGCGTAGGGAGCCATATACAGTCTTTTACAAGAATATGGTTTCCCTTAATACAAATCCATATTTCCTTCCACTGTGGTTTTGAAGGTTTTCCCAAATCAGTCCATCAACTTTCCATTTTTCTTTGTGTTGTCAGAATCCAGGGGAAAGGGCCCTTCATAGTGTAGATCTGTACCAGCATTACAGTTGCTGCCTGAACTAGGTGCATAACTTTGGAAAGAGGGAACAATTGTTGATCGCCTGTACAGTGGAAAGAAAATTACTTGCATTGGCAGATGCATTTCAGATGGATTACCAACTACGTTATCTTCTACCACCAGTTAACTAACCATTCACTGGCAAGTGCTGCAGTCAGTGATAATTCCAGAAGGGAGTGCTTTCTTCCAGTGTTGCCTTCAAGAATATTTCAGTTGTGGACATTTTTTTTTTTTTACAACAGCTGCTTGTTTGAAAGTATATTCTTTTACCAGGCAGTAATAATATTGTGAACATAACTTGGGAATTCAGGATACACATGGATGGTTATTACTGCAAGACTTGGCCATCTGATCTCTTTGCTTGTGAGATTTTGGCTCCTTGCAGTCTGATGGTAGTCCTTGGGCTTCAAGCCAGACTGGAATTGTCTTAGAGGGATTAGGCTGTAGATCTTGCTGATAGTTTTTCCCCCCATATCTGTTGCTGTACTAGAGACCCTCTTTGATGTGTCAGGGATACCTGTCCTCCATTCCATACATGTGACTAGTCTTCTGTCTGCTGCTATATGAGCTCTCTGTTAGATAAGTGTCTTGTTTCAATTATTGATATTGCTGTGCCAGATTTTTGTTATTTCCTGATTTGCAGGAAAGTATTCAGTGGTGGGTGGGGGGCAAAGTGATAGACTGTGCTACTTGTGTAGCAAATATGTTACATTGTGGCATGCATCAGTATGAGTGAGAAGATGTATTTGATTGTGGGATTATTGTTGAAAAAATGCTGAATGCCATTTGCTGGAGAAGGAATATCTAGTGCAGGACCCATCAAGGGCAGTCCTCCAGTAGATCAATTGATACATCAACAATATGTATATTATCTATTGTCTTTGTGTCATGACAGTTTTCTGCGATTTTGATAAGCACACTGTCTGTTATACAATCTGATTTAACACAATTCTAAATATAGCTTTCAGTAGTCTTCAGGACCAGCATGTATTGTAAATATGTACTTTTTGTTGTATCACTGCAAAATCAAGGCTTTTAAAACATGGTCTCTTTTCAAATATTCATTTTGTTGGCTCTTTTAATGTGTTAATTTTGCAAACTAGTACTCTGTAACCCCATCTAGTAGTTTTAAACTGTATCATGATTTAAAAAAAATAATTTTTGCATTGCCTGTATCTACTGATCTGTACCTACCATATTTAAGCGTACTAGTCTCGGCTTGTTATAAAGCTATAACTAGTCATAGCTTTTGTTTTTTGTTTGTTTGGTTGGTTGTTTTGCTTACATTATTTTGTCACAGTTTTCCACTAAATCTAAAAATGTGGATCATAATTTATGAATGTCAGTAGAGTTAAATATGTTAGGACATTTTTGTTTCTCGTTTTATATTTATGCAAGATGTCTTTTGTATGAGGCCATTTGTTTAAAGGCAGTAGTGTATAAAATTAATGTTTTCAGTCTGAGTGCTTCCATGGTGTCAGTACTGTGACGAGGGGAAAACACTGAATCTTAGAAGACAGCTATAGTTGACACACAACACATACAAGTCATGAAATATATATTGTTTTTCTGTATGGAAAGTTAAATGTGAAAAAGAAAATGCACAAATTATAAAAAGTGAAGTAATTTTCTGAGTATATGAGCCATATTCCTATGCCAGCACTCTGGATTCTCATTTGAACTAGAACAGAGGATTGATCAGTGAGAAAAATGTTTAAATTTTGCAAGCATTTTTATGCATTTGTTATTTGCTGACACATTTCTGATCTCTCATTTCCAGTGGTGGTTGCCATAGAGGCCATATCTACTATAAATCCAGTATTGTTTTCTTGTGTGTGTTTTGTCACAAGAGGGACAAGAGATAACCACTGACTCAAACAATGTTTTCTTCCAGAGGATTCTGTACCTGTTAGACAATGACACTCTTTGGTGAGGTCACCCTTCCACTCAGTGTACATCCATGCCGGATTACATTTGGGATAGAAGGTTACTCAGGATGAGTTGTCATTAGACATGGGCTAAAAACTGACAGAGTTGGTGGGATTTGAAGTAGTTAAATTATTAACAAACTAGCAGAAGTGAAATCAAATTGAAAAAAGTAACTGGAGGCAACCTTTTCGTAGAAGGTTACCTCTTGGAGGCAAATGCATGTATATAGTCTGAACTGACGATGATTGTGGTGTTGGCTGTTTGTAGGTTCTTGCCAGTGCCTTGTCTTATTTTCTAGATTTCAAGATTGTGAAAATCATAGTTTACTAAAAATATGGTATTTTATCACAGGGTTTTTCCCTCGGTTAATATGAAATGACCCACAAATACAACAAAAATATCAAGCGTATTTTACCTAGTAGATTGTCAGAATTCGGTGTTCTTTGAAAACTGCATTAAAATCTATCCTGCGTGTCAAATTTCATTGCACGATTGAAGAAACAGTGCCTCCCATGCATCCCTCATTAAATTATGTATCTTTAGTTTTAGGGAACAATATAATTATGGCCAGGGCTATTTCAGATTTGGCCATAGTCTTATTCTATGAATGGGTATGAAACTTTTGTTTTTGTGAATTTTGAATGATTTTGACATTTGGTTGAAATCTTTTGACTTTACAGTTGGACTAACCCATTTCTATAGATTTTATAGGTTTCATAGATTAGTACTAGGCTAACTGCCCGTGTGGTCATTTTAAGCCTAGCCAATTATTCTACATGAAAATCAAACCTTTAATTTTGTGTTTGTAAGGTAAGCACTTTAACCATTTCACCAACCCCCCCAACCTAAGCTTATAATAGTCTGCAGATTGATAGCTAAACATTTGCCTATATACCTATAATTTTGTTAAATATATTGTATAGATTTTAGTAGTCTGTTATCAGAAGTTTTAATATGGGACTGCTAGGATGCTTTGACATATTTGCTGGTATTTCAGTTGAGTGAAACACTGTATTTAAACTATCTTAGTGCTGTTTTGGTAGTGGAATTGTGAAGACTGGCTGAAGGATGACATGAACACTTGTATTGCTTCAACCATGATTTTTGTTATAGGTTGGAACAACAGTATGAAAGTGGTTAAAATTCCTGTAAAGTACTAAACTACCTATTAACGTTAAGTTGTACTAGGGTGGAGTTGTTCAAACCTTTGCATGTATTATTTCATGTGCTCAGGGGTCCCACCACCTATTGGTCTCATGTGAACCACTTGAATTTGTTTGTGTGTACTGGACTGAAGTGTGGCGCACGCTTACTTTTGAAGCGTAATTTATGAGTTAACATGATATGATACTAGTTCTGTCAGATCTTTGCAGGGTTACTAATGTCAGAAAAACTAGGTATTTGACATTAGATAATGACGCTGCTGTGTAATCAAGTTAAACAGAGCCAATGACTAATTTCTTCTGGTTCTTTAATTTATTTAAATATAGTGAGAGAGATACAAAGTTATTTCAATTTTAAATATTCCACAGACTGAAAAATAGTCCCTTTTTATCAATATCTCTTTTGTCAGCTGCATTGCCCAGATGCTGTGAGAGATTCTAACTAATAAGATAGCATTTTCGTCAGTGTTTTAGCATTGTTTTATCAATTCTTTTTGAGGAACCATTAACATGCATATAGTAAAACAGATTTTTCACATTTTGATACTCTTGTGACAGTAATGTTTTTTTGATGTTTATAGTATGTACCAAAGTAATGCAAGAAAAGTGAACCCAGTTTAGAGAAAATGTTAATGTCCATTTATTGAGTTAAACATTTTAAAATAAAGCATTTTATATATATTTGTGTGAAACATTGAAATATTGAAACAACTTGTATAGTATTTTATTTAATAAAAACATCTGTTTTCACCAGTTGTTGGAATCGGAATTGCTTTCTTTCCTGTGTTGTATGGTTACCCAACACAGCAAAATGTGCGATTAACAGATTTTTTGTTTTAAAGCAGGAAATGTTTCAAAACCTTAGCTGGAATCCTGACATGAATATAGTGCTGCAGTTATACTGATTACCAAACTTTTCAGTAAAGCTTTGGACACTGAAGGGCAGCTCTGATTATAGAGATGGGTCATCTGGTTTCTGTTTTATTGCATGTCTGACACCTTTCAGAGTACAAATGTTAATGGACCCTGAAGGACAATTCTTGAGCTATTTCAGTTTCTCACAACCTAAACTCATTTCCTCCTTTGGACATCAAAGTCCATTCTGCGCAAAGAATTCCACGAAGGCTGGAGAAAGAGAGGTATATATATATATATATACATACATACATATACACACGTGTATAATGTGTGTGTTTATCTAAACACACACACACATATATATATATTTATAGTTTACTATCATATATTTGACAGTCAAAATAAATTCCTGCCTTAAATGTTGACTAAGAAGTTCGACTCAGAATGTCAAGAAGGTCAGAGTGTCACAAACACACTTCCTTTCTCAACATCCGAAGACTGCAGTCCGACACTGCACATCACGTGATGTAACAATTTTTGCTGGGGGTTAATTTCTCAATCCCTGTTGTATACCACAATCTCTAGTTATAACATCAAGCTCATATGTGCGAATGCACTATGCATTCGCTGAACCCAGGACTCGTACAATTGAAAGTTCGGCAACATGGCATTCAGCCAACCGTACTTCGACATCCCATGATCGACGAACCTTCACTTGAAATTGTGATTGTAAACCTTTCTAAACACATATCTATATATATCTATTACTTTCGGAGCTTACCAAGTGGAGACAGAGGTGAGTCTGGTTGATTCCATCATAGAAAGCAGCTTGTGGCTGCTTGGTTACACCTCAATAACAGTAACTGTTTGGGACTGAGCCAGTCAGGGTTATTCCATTGTTTTTTATCAGACTGATATAAAACCAGTGGTTTAGTATGGCTTGCTCTTTACTACATGCCATAAGAATGTTTTAGGAAGCTGCCTGATTTACTGCTCACTAAGAACACAGCTCACTGCCTGACTATACATCTAGAGAACTTTGCCAATCATGTAGTTTTTACCATTATAGCCATCTAACCTAACAGGAGTTTGAGAACTTGTTTACCTTTTATTAAGATGCAATTTTGCATCTAGGTGCCACTTGAAAAAACTGAGATGAAAATGTATGTGAAGCAAGAGAAGAGAGACCTGAAATACTACAAAAAGTTTTTGCTGGGGGGTTATGCTTCTGCTGCTGTATGTCCACAGATTAGCCATACTAACTGTGAAGTTGATCTGTGTCACAGTAACATGAAAAATTAGTTTTACATGAAGTCCTGTTGTGTTCAAATTCATAGTTAATATACTTGGGTACAGGGAAAGGGTGAAGCCCTTTAACAAAAATTGTGCATTATCACTTTTTGTAATTTAAAATTTTGTAGAGTACTTGTAAGAAATTCATGTACTACATTCTGTACTGTGGAGCATAAAAATATAGCACATGTCAAATAATCTCTTCAGATATGCTTTGTTAAACTAGATCCTTTAACTTTTAATAATGTGTATTATAAATCTGGAAAGATTTGTAGCATGTATGTATAAGGAATCAGCCCAGGTATAGAGCTTCTTGATAAAATTGTACTTTGTAATATAGTAGAAATGTAATGGAGGTGTACATATTTTGTTTCCAGGTAACTATAACTTAAGATAACTTTACAGTAAGGCAATTTATTACCTTATCATTATTAATTTACTTAATGTACTTTTTTCATTTGTTTGCTTTGTTTATTACAGTAAAATAATAAGGTAATAAGGTAAATGTACAATCTTCTGCTGCCAAAATGTTTGACTGGAAGTCTCTCAGACCAAATCATTGTGCATAATTTTAGATGACAGCTCCAGTTTGACATTCATATATTTATTTGACATTTGCTTGCCGGGAAAGTACAACTGGTTGAAAAAAACATTTTCAGTGAAGGGCCAGAGAGAAAAGCTCTAAATAAAAAGACAAAAAACATGACTTACATTAATGAATAAATGGTATTCACAAATGGAAACAGCAGGAAATTCACATTAGCACAGTAATCATGACAGAGCAAAAATACAAAAAACATATAATGGAACTCGTACAGAAAATGCTTTTAAATGAAATCACTATAAACTAGACCTTCTTCACAGTGCCTCTAAAACTTTCTCAAAGAACACTCTTCACAATTAACAGCTGCAGCCTAACTATCAATTCTACTTTATGCATATCCCTTTCTTACAGATACAAGCATAAAAGAGCTAAAATTCTAGTGCAATAGTGTAATAAAATTGCCAAATCTGCTGCCAAGATGCCCACTGCAATGCATCTCTGTGTTGCCTTCAAAAAAGTAAATGGTCTGGAATTTTCAAACTATCGTATCTTCTCACAACTAAAATTTCCCCATAACTTTCCTTATAAATACACAGCATTTAATTCTGTACTACAATGATACACTCCCCTATGACCTCTCCATCCCATGGTTACCAACCTTGTGAAAGCCAAATTTGAAGTAAATTTGGCCTCCCTTGTCATTGTCAAAAAATCATACAGTACTTTTTGGAGACTTCCTATTTTCCACCAGCATGTCAAAGATGTGGACTCCCTTCCTACTACAGCTGACAACATCCACGTACAAGTTCATAGTCAAACTAAAGGACTTTCTACTAAACTCCTCCCTCTGTCCCTGTGTCTGCTGTCCAGACTAATTTGTCTTGCCCCCTAAATCTTTCCTTTACTTTCTCCAAGATATTACTTTATAGTCTTCATTACTTTTTACAGTTCATGTCTGTTTTATTGTATTTCATATATTTTTAATCCAGTTAATTGATTAAGCTTTTCTCCTCACACCTCTCCTGAAAAGGGGTCTTGTATGGCCTTTTTAGACTATCGTATTAAACAAATGCAAATAAATACCATTTCAATCAGACTGATTTTATTTGTATTGCACTTTGGACAACTTGAATGAAGTTTCATTTCACAGTACACGTTATTTTTTTTCTGTGTAAGTAAAGGTACTTACTAATATAGATTACAATCCTGAATGTCAGCTTTATCCCTTGATTGTAACTTTAACCAATATTTTCAATATTTGATAACTATAACTTGACATTAAAGGAGCTATAAATTTAAGAGCCACAGTAATGTAGTACTGTATGAAAGGTACAGTATGGCTGTGCCTCACAATAAACTCCTAAAATAAGAGAAAAATATCATTATCTCTGTTGTTCTGGTTGCCCAAAGCTATTTAAAGGTTGATTGGATATGTGTCTGACACACAATGAATTGACTACTTGAGACATAGGATATATCCATGTGACTGCTTGCTGGAAGTAAAGAGTTGGAGAAGCAGTGTCAGTTGCCTGAAAATTATCAGCATAAAATTATTTTTTTTTCATTTTGTTGCCAACATCCAAAAAACACCTTTTAGTGGCCAGTGACAGTCATGTTGATTCAGTGAAGTACTGTCTGATGCTGCAGATGTACATCATCCATAGTAGTGATCATTGACTTCATTTGTGGGTGCAAAGTTGGCCTTCTTGTGACTTCATGCCATATGCTGTATGCAGGAAGAGAAAATTAATATGAGTGAAAGAGACTCAAGCATGGTGAGATGTAAACAGATCATGCAAAGGAGCTGAATGTGGTGAAAAAGGAGAAGTTGAGCTTGAATACAGTTAAGAATAAAGGAGACAGCTTAGTATGAACATGAGGAAAGAGGTGGGCAGTATGGAAAAGAGTGAATAGCACTTCAAAATAAGGAAAATGGAATGAGAGACAGAGAAAGAGAGCATAAAAGATATAAATGAAGGACAAAAAGGCAGGAAGAGCAATAAAATGTCAAGAACGAAGAGAAGATTACAGATTTTAATAATTGGCTTAGTTTCTGGTGTCATTCTAAGGAGGTGGAATATTTGTCAGCATGCTCTGCCAGGGATGGTCTGCACCTTTCCACTCTAGGCTTTCAAATATTAGCTAAAACATTGTCCTCCCCCATAGTGCCTTCTTAGGCAATGCCAAATGGAAAGTACTTCCAATGTAACAAATCAAAGCCAAGAAAGTCTGAAGGTGTAACTGCTCAATGCTAGAAGTGTAAACAAAAAGCTCCACTTGCGTTCAAGCTATCCTTACCCTAAAGAATGATGACATCTGTGTGGTCACTGAGACATGGTTTATAGTCACAGATAGCACACTGACAGTGCAAGGTGTAATGCTTTTAAAACATTTAGTTCAGCTACAACACAGATGGGGACTAAAGGTGGAGCTGTCTTGATTTACATAAAAAATAAATGTACCTCAAGCCTGGTCAAACAGGACAATGCACTTCAGTTTCTCCAAGTTCAGATCACCTTAGGTGAAATCCCATACCACTTTCTTGCAAGTTATAGGTCCCCCTCTATGACCCAGGAAACCCATAACATGTTTCAGCTTATTAGAAACACTCACCATTCAGCCTATTGCCATATTCTTGGGTGACTTTAATTACACCACCTTTAACTGGGAATCATATACAAAACCAAATTTGCAGGCACAGAGTTTCTTGGATTTTCTAAACACAAACTCCCTGGACCAGATTATCAATACACTGACTAGAGGTGCAAGCATACTGCATCAGGTCCCCACTAATATGGGAGAGTGCTACACACCCGCAATGTCTTCTCTGGTAAGGTCAGACCACAAAATGGTCACCTATGAAGTAAATATAAAACCAAGAACTGCAGTTAAACCTGGAATGTTCAGGAACTACTTTAAGGCTAACTTCCTACAATTAAGTGATATTCTGGCAAAATTTCAAGCCCACATAAACCCTGAGAATACTGCTGCCTATGTGGAAGAGTTCACAAAAATCCCTGTACAAGTATGTTAATAGCTGCATAGAGGCTGCTGTACCCACCAGGAAGTATAGATCTAACTCTAAAAAGCAAGCCAACCTGGTGGAATTACATCATCAGTAGGCTGAATAATGGAAGGAAGAAAATCGTGGCAAAAATTAGGAGGTGTAGCACCCATCAGGATAAAAATACTCCACAAACTAACACAAAACTCAGAAGATAGTCTTCTTCTTTCAGCTTTTCCCAGTTAGGGGTCGCTACAGCGGATCACCTGTCCGCTCATGATTGGCAGTAGAGTTTTACAGTGTCGAGTTGCCAGCCCAGCACCTAGCCTTCCACAGAAGGCACACACATGCACACACACACACCTAGGGCCAATTTTAGTGTGTCCAATCTACCTACAGCTTGTCTTTGGGAGGAAACCGGAGCACCCGGAGGAAACCCACACAACCACAGGGAGGACATGCAGACTCCGCAGAGAAGGCACCCCAGCCGAAGATCGAACCGGACAACCTCTTGCTGTGAGCTAACCACTGTACCACCGTGGCCGCCCTCAGTAGACAGTCTACCAAAGCCATATTTAAGGTAAATTTGGCCTCCCAGGCCAAGGATAACCATGAGACATTCTTTTTAGTGATCTCTGCACCCTTAAAGGCAATACACAGTTGTTTGGGGAGCTCATTGTTAATGGAGCCACCTGTACTGAGCCAGAAGATATAGTAAAACTACTGGCCAACAAATTCAGCTCTAACCTTGCCCCTCTCTCCCCCTCAACCTCCCCTCAGGAAATGCCATCAAATTTAACTCCCCCCTATTATCACTAAGGAACAGCTCCTCAATGCTGTCTCTTAAGGCTAAGAACACTGCATCAAGGAGCCTAGACAATAACCTAGGATGTCTTCTAAATAGCATGAAACATGACCTATTGGGCTCTTTTTAATTGATAGTTAACTGTAGTCTCCAAACAGGCTTCATGGCTCATGAATGGAAAACATTGGTCATCCATCTGCACAAAGGTGGGCCATATACAGACCATAGAAACTACAGATCCATAAGTCTCACTAGTCTCATATGCAAAGCTATGAAAAGAATTATTATGGAGATGATCAGTAATGACATTAGAAACTTCCAGACACTGGACCTAATCCAATTTGGTTTCAAGGGTGTGTCATACCTACTCAACTTAGTGGAATTTGAGAAGGTCACCAAAGCAATGGATGAATGCCAAACTGTTTACACTGCATACCTTGAGCTGGCCAAAGTATTTGACACAGTACCCCACTTGGGCATTGTTGACAAACTCAAGAGGTTCTGTATAAGCCCTTATGTCACCTAGTAAATAGTCAGCTGTCTCACAGACAGGACCCAGGCAGTTAGAATTGTGGAGTCCACCTCTACAAAGAGGCCAGTCACAAGCAGAGTCCCTCAGGGATCGGCTCTGTGGCAGCTTCTTTTTGGCATTTACTTCTCTGAAGTCAAGGCCGATGTCAAGGGCATCTGACTGACTAAATTTGCAGAAGATTGCAAATTAGGAGCAGTCATAGAATCTCCCACCAGCACAAATGTTCTCCAGGAAGGGCTGATGCACACAAATAACTTGTGTCAGAGCCATGGACTAAAACTAAATGCCAAGAAATGCATAATAGTATGTTTCTTGAAATCATCCACCCCTGATAATTATCATATTGTAAGAGTTAACCCTTTATTCAGGGACTTGGGGACGCACATAGACAGTAATTTAGCCTTTGACCATCAAGTGTCTTCAGTTGTGAGGAAATCATTTTATGTTGTACAACTTATAAACAAAGATATGGCAGCTTGGTCCAAGAAAGTCATTGTTCCGCTGTATTTTGCATTCATCAAACCTATCATTGAGTACAGTGCACCCTTTGGTATGTACCTAACCAGGCACATCCAACAGGGCCCTATCCCTGTATACTGTCTCCTACAACCTGTTGAAGGGAACGCTATGCCTAGCATACAAGGTGTCAGACCCCACCCTGATGGACATCCTCCATATCTCCAAAATAAACAGCACCAGTATTACGTGTTCTAAAGATTTTAAACCTTGACTGTGATGTCAGTCGGACCTGCTGGAGAGATGGGTGTTTATCTCAGAGACTACCCCTTCTCTGGAATAGGCTTCTCACCTTTGTGAAGCAGAGTTCCTCCCTAACCCAATTCAAGTATAACCTGTACAATTGGATGGAGAACAGGAAACTTATCCCTAGTTTGGCACCTTTGTCTCTAGTGGACACAGGCAGCCTGAAAGTGGTTCATTTCGTAGGCCCCTGGCTATAAATGTTTTATCTCCCAAGTCCTTGGTTACACTTATCAATGGTAGTAGAACTTGTCATACATTTGGGATACATGGCTAGGCTTAAAAAGGCCCTTGTCATCATTAGCCTGGTACTCACCTATGAACCTATACTCCTGCTAATTTACAGCAGTTTACAAACTGTGAAAAGTTGCCAACCTTTATATTAAATCCACTGCTAAGAATTGTTGAGGAAAGGCAGCCTATCTTTTTCAATAACAAAGGAGTCTAAAGTAGATTTTTAATTGGAGCAGCACCATGAGATACCCCTGTGACTTTCCCATGTGGAGTACAGTATGATCTGCAGTAGGCTGTGGGGATGGAGTACTGTAATTAGCGGAGGGAGTACTATAATTAGAGGACCTTCATTTGGTGGCTGGAGAGATTGAGGCTGTTCACCTAGGAAAAGCAACTCAGTAGTGTTCCCTTAAGGAAAATATTGTTTCACTAGGGTGTAACAGGTTTAGGAAACAAAATGGATATTGATATTACTATGATCAAACCTTTATGCTTTAGACAGACCAGTTTAACTGCTTTTTACATAGGCTGCAGATATATGCCAAAGTATTTCCACAGAATGTTGTTGTTTAGGCATGATCTGCTCTAAATAAAGTAGTTCTATCAATGATAATAAAATACCATTTTTACTACCATTTGCTGATGAATGAATTGCCTAGTATCTGTGTCAGACTTTGACAAATTAATTTAGTCTGCATTACAATTGTTTGGACCTCTTGAGTTCATGCTTAATCTTTCATTGGTTTGAAGCTGTAGAGGACTGTTGTTCAGCCACCTTAGCAAATGAGGTTAAGAAGCCCCTCCCCAAAATGCCAAGTGATGCTGCAAATGTAGCTTGCAAGAAAATAAAAAGCCTTGATATAGTAATTCATGCTGTAAGTAGCTTAACCCCATACAGACAATGTCTAACCAGCATGGCTTAAATGTTTTATAATAATTGCAAAATTATAGTTCAAAATGTGGACAAATGTTGACTATATAATCCCAACAGATCAAACATTTGCCATTTAAGAATATGGAAATAGAATAGCTGGTTTACAACAGAGCTGTAATAGACACTAAACATTGAGAGGTGAACTTTGCCCTGTAAGTAAAGACATGAAATGCACCGGATGTCTTGTTTAATTATTGGGTGCATGCAGCAGACCGTTACATCACTGTTCAGGTAGGCACTCATTTCTGAGTACTTGTAATATGTTAATATTTTTAAAATGATTATGTAATTGCCACCATGATAAATTAACAGTTTGGTAAAGAACAAGTTACAACGCAATCTGTTGGCTCTAAATGCTCTTTATAGAATCTGGGTGTGTATTTATTTAACATTTGTTAATCTGGTTGGTCCAGCTAAGTTACAAAAAAATTTTCAATGGAGACCCAAGGAAAAAAGCACCAATTTCTATTCTTTTTATCATCATCTGGTCATCTTTAATTTTGATAGTGGTGGTACTTTCCTTGGACTATATTTCCTTGGCTTGGTGTCAGGATTTGTCTGTGAAATTCGCCCTGCAAGCTTCCTAAACCTGTAAACAGATGCAAGCTGTCAGTGCTATGGCTGTGCACAATATCTGAAATGGTCTCTAGCATTGTGAAAGTTCACCTACACTAATTGGTTTAACATTGTAAATTTGCTTTACCATTCCTAGTTTTTCACAAGCCAGTTCACTCAAAATATTTGGAGAATTCATTGTTCTAAGAGCAGCTATTTAAAAAAAAAAAAAGCCTTGTACTTTTTTTTTTTAACTTACATACCAGCAGTTACTGACTCATTAGTGACAAGTAGTGGCCAGAACAGGTTAACAATGTGCACACAGTTCTTTCTTCACTAGCTTATTTAAAAGTATTTTCTGACAACATAGTACACTCTGGGCCACCATTTAGTTCATGTTCTACAATCTATCCAATAATTCTGAGTACCTCTTATTATCAACCTGCCACACATCGATGTCTCAGTGCTTCTGATTCTACTACAGTTGCTGTTTTCATTTCAGTAGTACCAGTAAATAGCTCACTATCATGCTTTTTTCTTTTGAACACACTTGTTTTCACTTTTGCACATTTGTAAAAATGCTTTTCTAACACAGATTCTGCAGTATTGATTAAATGCAGGACATTGCCTCTCTTCTTGCTTATAAACACACCTACTACAGCCTTGAATTGAATTGATGCAAATACTTTGTCTTCCATCTGGGATCTTGTCTTTGTTAATATACATTACATTTCTCTGTCCTCCATATATTATCCTGTCTTTGTTACTGTATATTGCCAGAAGGCTTCTTTTTCATTTGCAGTAATGTATCAACACATCTTAAGTTTATTGCTCAGTTTTACCTATTAATTTGACTTGTATTCTGTTTTGCAAATGCATTTTCCACCTCAAATAATCCTTTAATGGTATACTGGTATTTTACTTGCTCTGAACATATTAACAGCTTTTGACATGGTCAGATGTCCTTCCATATCATTGTTGCAGTATTCATCATCTCTGGGATCTCCTGCCAAGGATAGCGTGACTTCTGGCCAGTATACCAAAGCCTTTATAACCTAGGAGCAGTGTATGTCAGAGTTGTGCTCCCTGTGCAAGGATAGGGCATAGAGATCACATATGAACACTCCCAACCTAGAACTTCTTTGACACCAGTCTGAATGCCATTATTGTATGGCAGCCTAAACATCCTTCACTTTGCTGGTTGCACCAAGCCTACATCTTCAAGATAAGTACTCCACTGAGGTTCCTTTTTCTTTTTATTCTATTGTTCAGTGGGTTACATGTCATCCAAGAACGGGAAATGTCCGTGTACGAGGCAGATTACCCTAAGAACCACCACAGTAGGTGCCTGATTTGCTTAGGTGCATCTCACGACCACACTCTGTGTTCTATCTGTAAGGTTTTTTGTACGTAAGACTTTACATAACCATCTTTCTTCCCTTATAATTTATCTTGAGAGCCAATGTCTAAAGCTTGTGGCTGAAGGTGGCATGGCAGAATCTGCTTGAGCCAAGGTACAGACTCTGCTCAGGAAGGCGGCCAGGAAATCTAGGCCTGAGCCTGCTGCTCTCCAGCCCCCAGTGGATGCCTCTCTTGAGGTGAATGAGAACACAGAGGACAGTCCATTATTGCCAACGCTTTCTTCTGCAGCAACCTCCTCAGAGGATGGCACAGAACCTACGTCTTGCACATCCTCTGAGACCTTTCAGATATCCTCCACAGACATTGAGGAGGAACCATGGCCGTTTATATCCAAGGGGCCTAATGGGATTCCTCAGATCCTTGTCAAGGAATAGGTGCCATGTACCTTGATCGAATCCAGGCAGGGGCTCAAACCATAACATTTTGTTAGGGTTGATTTCCCCTTAAAGAGAAGGCAGAAGTCTAACCATGTGGTATCAGCTTCCAGAGATCCAGAAAGTGAATGGCAGGAATTTACTTAAGGCTTGTTTGACACTTTAATTGCTTTAAAACCTTCTCAGGGGGTTTAATAATGCACCCCATGGTCCTTTACCCCCAAAAGAGCGAGAGATCCTGAGTCCTAGTTTGAGGACTCTGACTCTGGTGCTGACTCTTTAGCCCACTCCTCTCAGTTGCCTTCATCTTTGGACTATGGGGTCAAAGAAGGAGGAATCTGTTCTGATTCTCCTTTGGAGGAACTATCCTTTGGAGATGTGGTCCTGCATATGTTGGAACCTTTCAAATGGGATTGCTTCCAGGCATCAGACATCCAGAAAAGGTATTATGTGTTGTTACAAATGGATTCCTCCTATAACTTCTGCTGTTCCTCCTGTGTTGGCTGCTGTATTGGTACCTTCTCTGGTACTTCCCTGGCACCAGACTCCTAATCTCCAGCTCCTAAGGAGCCTGACAGGTTCTGTAAGGTGCCAAATGCCTGCAAGTTCTTATACAAATGACATCCCCATCCCCATGATAAGCCTTCTAGGGTGTTGTCTTCTAAACTCCTCCTCTCAGACAAGGATGATAGAGCTATGGTGAGGATCGGTAAGAAACTATACGCTAATGCTACTTTAGCCTTTAGGACTATAAATTAGCAGACCCATAAGACAAGATAGATTTTTGTCTCTTCTTTCCCAAAGTGGGAAGATCATCTCTGACATGCCTGACTCTGAGGGTAGGGTCTCAGCTCTTTTCTTACTAGGTTCCACTTCTTAAGTTGCCTCTCACTTAAAGTGCAGCTGATGCCTCTTCTAGGCCTGCTGCTCCTGCTGTATGAGGAGGCTCTATTCCTGGCTTTGCTTTCAAGCCTTGCTAAATGATATTAAAGCAAAACTCCCGGATGCTCCTTTGGATAAACAAAATTTGTTTGGCACTGCTGTGGCAGAGCTCTTTAAGACTTTGCAGGATCATGGTAAGGTCATGAAGAATTTGCAGCACATCTTTGTTTTTCCTATTCGCAAGTTTCAGTGGAATTATCTTAGTAGGTACTGCCTTTTTCTTAGACTGCTTAGACAATCTTACGAGGGTAAGAACGCTCCTAGATGTGTTTTCTGATAAGCCTACTACTACAACTCAGCCCCAAAAGCAGGTCTTTTCTGACAAGTCCGCAGTCATCTGACTTTCTGCACTCCCTTCATCTTGGCCAAGTTCCCTTGTCCCTCAGTGTCTCACTTCCTCTCCCAGTTTGGCAAAAGATTACCACAGACTCTTGAGTTCTGTCCATTATCTGGCAGGGTTACTTTATGGCATGAAAACACCTTACTTCTCTAGTATCCTCAACCTCCTACAGAACAACTTCCTCATTTTCCAGGGGTATTGCAGGGTCTGTTAGACCAGGATATCATTCAATAATTTCCAGAGACTGAGAGGGGTTCTAGGGTTTTGTCTCAGAATGTTTCTGGTTGCCAGGAAAGATCTATCCTGAATACTTTTCTTAGAGCACCATCCTTCTGAATGCTTTCTCTTGAGACTTGGTTTCATCTGTTGCTTTCCCAGACCTTTCTAGTTTCCCTGGATCTAAAGGATGCCTACCTTCATATTCCTAGCCACCCTCCATTCAGGAAATTTTTGCATTCCTCTGTTTCTATCTTTCATTTTCAGTTATCTGCCTTGCATTTTTGGCTTTCAATGGCCCCAAGGGTATTCACCAAATGCCTAGCTCCAGTGGTCACCTTTTTCAGGCTTCAGGGCATTCAAATATTTCCCTATCTGGATGACCTCTTGCTTCAGACATATCCCAAACCAAGCTAGTCCAGGATTGTCATTTTTCCCAACCTGTATTGCACAGTATGGTGGTTTGTTGTCTACCTTCAGAAGTCAATGTTGACTTCATTTCAGGATCACATTTTTCTAGGCTGTAGGATTCAAAGTGTTCCAATGCTAGCCCCTCATCCTGTCTCTAAAGTTTTCTCTGTCACATATTTTTTTCCCTGCTTCCCATGTCCTGTCTTCCAGCCAGGGAGTTTCTCAGTGCTCCAGGGTTCATGGTGTTTACCATTCCCCATGCTTGCCTGGGCCAGGCTTCATATGAGGAAGTTTTAATGGTATCTTTGATCAGTGTGGCCTTAACACTACCACCTACTAGAATATCCAGTTCCTCTACTCCCTTGTCTCAAACTGGAATTTCATTGGTGGATTTAGCAGATATCTCTTAATCCATGTGTTCCTTTCCAACCTCCTCAGCCATCCCAGGAACTCTTCACAAATGCCTCAGAGCTGGGGTGGGGAGCCACTTCAGGCAACTTGAAGATTCAGGTCATTTGATCCCTCAGGAGATGGCAGATCACATCAGCATCAAGGAAATGAGGGGCTCTCATTCTGGATCTTCGAGCTTTCCACTCACTCTGAGTTCTAGGTCCCTTGAAGGTTTATATTCCACAACCAAGGGGGTACAAGGTCTTCCCATCTTTTGAAACTAGCCCTTCAAGCATGGGAAATAGCCATCAATCTGCAAGTGACCTTACGGGCAGTCTACATGCATTCAATATCTTCAAAGTGCAGTCTTGTGGCAGCTTCTTTCAGCAGGTTCAGGACACAACCTCATGAATGGATGCTTCACAGAGATGTGTTTCTGGATATATTTCATTGGTGGAATGTTCCTCAAGTGAATCTCTCTGTCTCCCCTCTGAACAGGCATCTCTCTCAGTTCTGTTCCAGAGTCTCAAGTCCTTTGGCTTGGAAAACAGATGCTATGTCTTTCTGTTGGAAGGGAATGTTCTTTTGTATATTTCCTCTTCTTCGCAAAGTCCTTCACAAGATCAAGAAGGACTCTCCAAAAATCTTGGTGACTACCATTTGATCCAGACAGCACTGGGTTCCCCCTCTTATTCCATCTGGCTAGAGGCAGTCATCACAAGTTACATCATGGCATGGACATTCTCACACAAGACAAAGGATCTCAACTTCACTCTCACCTGTCCACTTTTCAACTTTGGGTGATAGGATTTTGATTCCTTTCTGGCACCAATTTTCTGAGGACATGCTTAGGGTCCTGCAGGAGACCAGGAAATCCTATACCAGAAAATTGTATATGTCCAAGTGGATGAGATTTTCTGTTTGGTGTCCTAAGCTTCACCAGGATCACTTTTCAGTGGATGTCCCCTTGGTTCTTTCCTATCTGTGTGAACTACTGAATCCTGGCCTAGCATATTCTTCAGTGAAAGTTCACTTATCAGCAATATCTTCTTGTTAGTATATCCATAATTATTAAGATTACAAATGACCCCCCTCCTGTATGGTTCGGGTTGACATGCTAGCAATCAAGCTTAAAGAATTGCTCCTGTCTTGAAGCCTGCTGCTCTTTCCCATCTGTGTTCAAAGTGGAAAAGAAACAGAAAAACATTTGCCAACTCCCTGTTCTCATGTTCTTTATTGGTCAAAATAGTAATAAAGCTTCCACTCTGCTTTTGCCACAAACTTGACTGCTGTCACAAAATGTAATCCATACCTTACAAACCCCAAAACTTTCATGATTCATCTTGATCATGCTGTATTAAAATAGCACAGAAAGAGAAAACTGAAAGGCAGCCACTCCAAAAGGGAAACTGTCTAAGCTTAAAATGTCCTCCAAGTGAACCTATGTTGAGGGAGTAAATATTTTTAAAAATTGCCTTTTTTAGATCACTAAGTGCCCCTCTCACCCTCCACCCCCCATCCTTCAACAGCTTCTGGCACCTCTGCAAGATTGTGAATGTGTTTGTGGAGGGTGTCCAACATGGAGGCATGCCAATGGTGATGAGACACTTCCAGTGGGTAGATACTTTACAGAATTCCCGATTCAGTTTTGGTTGAGTGGTGGTCAAGTTTATTCATGATTCATCACGATACCTATTGTGTTATGAAACTTTCTTTTTCAATTATTTTATTTAGTTTTATTTATTATATCCATCATTCATTAGTTTCAAAGAGTGGCCACGGTGGTGCAGCGGTTAGCATTGCCGCCTCACAAGAAGAGGTTCTCCGGTTCGATCCTCGGCTGGGGTGCCTTCTGTGCAGAGTCTGCATGTCCTCCCTGTGGTCGCGTGGGTTTCCTCCGGGTGCTCTGGTTTCCTCCCACATCCCAAAGACATGCTGTAGTTGGATTGGACACTCTAAATTGCCCTAGGTGTGTGTGTGTGTGTGTGTGTGTGTGTGTGTGTGTGTGTGTGTATGTGTGCCTTCTGTGGAAGGTTGGGTGCTGGGCTGGCAACTCGACACCATAAAAACATCACTGCCAATCGTGAGCAGACAGGTGATCTGCTGTGGCAACCCCTAACCGGGAAAAGCCGAAAGAAGAAGAAGAATTCATTAGTATCAAGTTCAAATGTTGAAAAAAACACTTGCCTATGTTGAACTGTAAAAATAAAATTCTTTGTTTTTGAATAACTAAGTTTTCAGTGCTTTCGCTAGGTTGTGTTTCTTCCCATATGCTTCATGTTGCATATAGGTGTAGGGTTTTATGAGGTTCATTTATTTTTAAAAATTCTTTTTTTTAGAAAGTTTATTTGGTATGTTATAATTCTAGGGTATTGCCTTGAGGTTAGCTACCAATCTGTAGGCGTGCCATATGGCTTGTAAATGGGCTGAATCATAGCTCTCATTGTGTGGGTTGTTCTTGGTTAAACTGATGGCCTTAGGGTTTGAAGGTTATCGTGTTCCAGGTCATAGTGATTAGAATCTATTCAAATTTATAAATTATAACCAGTTTTTATTTTCATTTATTGTTTGGATTTGAAAGCACTCATATGTACATCACTATTATAAGGAAGGTCGGTTTACCCAGGATGGGGTTGAAAGAAATCGCTGTGTGAGATGGGCCTACAATCAGTTCTTCCTTGTTGATAATTGGTTACTATTGGGGTGAAGCCATGCATGTTTGGAGTATTATCAGGGAGAACTGACTTGGGAAGGAGGTAAGCTTTGTAACATTGAATTATAGCTAGGTTAACAGTTAATGGAAGTGCCAGTTAGTATCAGCATGAGTGGTAGTGCAAGGAGTAAAGCAGCATGTGGTCCATGTCAGAAGGGTTGGTTCGGACTGACCAAGCCTCACTTGGAATGGTCACAACTTGGCTCAAACCACCATGGATGGGGATATTATGTGGGAACAACTTTTCATCAATTAAGGCCTTAGACGTCAGATCACAATGCTTTAATTCTGAACTCCCCTTATCTGGCCACAGCTTTCAAACCTGTGAGCACAGCTGGGTAAATGCACTTACCCCTTTGATGTGGCCTGCCATTACTCTGATCCAGCTCTGCACTGTAGACTGATGCATTTCCAGTTTTCAAACACTGTGGGCTTTTGCTTGAACAGAGTCTCCCTGGTTTCTAACAGGGACATATGCAATAATCTAGACTTACAAAAAATTCATTATATAAACCGACTTTGCTAGCAGTGATTTTGTAATGATGTTCCCTGTTGGTTTGGGGCAGAAGTGTTTGCCTAGCAAACAGCTACACAGCTGCCTCTCCAGTGGTGATCCATTCCACACACTCATTTAAATCCCTCTGACTGGCCAAGCTCCTTATAGGTACTATCACAGCTTGCCTCGCACAACCAAGAAATAAACGTTCAGTCTAAAACAAACTTAATACGCTTAAATGCTTTAAAGTATTAACCGCCCACTCCCTCCTTCTAGTAATAATTATAGTTACCATTTTAAGTAAAAGTATCTTTACAGACAGTATAAACTTTTCTTCCCTCTTCCACATGGTCTAGCAACACACTGGCTATGCTATATGGCCCATTTTTCCATTTTTTTCAAACACTTGTATAAACCATAATAACTTTGTTTAAAATATTTAATGGTTTCATTAGGGACCCATAAGGAAAAATCTTAGTGTAAGAGTTGAAACTATAATTAGTCTCCCTACATGACTCCCCTAACTGGGTTAAAACACAGACACTCTGGAGCCACCACACCAACCACTAACCACCGTTTCTAGCTAGATTAAGTCCCTGTTTTCAGACAGCCCACAGCTGGGCCTCCCTGCATGAGCAAACTTCCCTCACACACAGACCACATGCTGCTTTTTTAATGCTTGTATGTTACTTATCCATAAAGAAGAGCTTCCAGTTTTTTCAGTTTTTATATTATCATTATTTAGTCTTTTCCCACATATCCTTTACTATAATCGAAGCCTTTTTAATCCATGCTCCTAAATACTTCATCTTATTTCCCATAAGTATGGTTATTGTTGAACCAGTTTGTGAGTAAGTATGTAATTTATGGATGTTCTTCATGTTTCACTGTTGCAGTCATTACATTTGGGGTAATCTGCTGGCAGTCAGCCTGATTAACAAAGTCTTGGATCCTGTGTCGGTTGCTATCCCTTCTTTCATGACTTCAGGGGTATAAAACATGCAGCCGATGCCATTACATCAGTCTTTCTTGCCGCGCGGTGCCCAAAGCAGAAGCAGTTCGCAAGTGCTGGTAAGCCAACTCCTGAAATTTTCATTTTCGAGTTTCAGAACCAAAGTCTTCAACTAAAAAGCGAAGTACCCCATTGGGAAACTTTTTCTTGTTCCTTACCAATGTCAGTAAAAGTTAATAATTGCATTACTTGTGGGAAGCAAATACCTCATAAGGATTTTCATTTGTACTGTATTTCTTGCCTAGGCCCTGACCACAATGTACCTTGCTGTCGGTTTTGTGCTAAATTTAATCAACACACTATTAAACGTTGGTATATTTTTGCTTCTAAATACTTTGGCTCATGCTTTGATTATCCAGAAATGTCGTCTGTTAGCAAACCGACTACCAGAATACCTAAAAAATGCAAAAAAAAAAGAGACAGGCCGTCGAGGTCCAAAACCGACGATGCTTCTCCTAAGCCAGTTGCCAGTTCGCCGGTACTCAGTGAGACGCTTTTGCAGCCCCTGATACCCGCTACTTCTGATTCACAGGCCTCTACTGAGACCCATTCAGAGTCCGTTATGCTGCGAGATGCTTCAATTATGGAACCCGTGGATGTCTCTACCTTAGATGGGTCCGGAAACACTGTGCAGGCACCAGCTTCTGAGGGTGTTTTCAGGCCTATAGATTTGTATATTAGACTGACGCCATCTTCAGAACTAAGGCCAAAATCTAAATCTATGTCTAAAAACTGACGCCTGAGCCACATGTGCAGGCCCTTATGCCTAAAAACCAAATGATCAAAATGGCTGAAGATTTAATTACTCTGATCAAGGGTAGCCAACCCCCCCCCCCCCTTCTAAGAGGCCTAGGCAAGACATTATGAATCTTCTGAACAGGATTTTATTTTTTCTGACTTCTAATGAACAGTATTTTTTCTAATGAACAGTATTTTTCTATACCTACTTATGAGGACTCTGATGCAGAATATTCCATTCCTTCTGCTTCTCCCCCTGAGGATTTTTCTTTTGGGGAAACTTTACATACCTTACGGGAACATTTCCACTGAGAAAGTCAGGATTTCTCCGAATCTAAAAAGAGACTTGAGGATTTTCTTCTTCTTCCTCAACATAGGCCTTTGGCTATACCTCCTGTCCTAGACATTGTTGATGATGTTTTTTCAGAATCTAGTATGGCTCCTGATTCTGTGCCTCCGGCTCCTTGTAAACAAGATGGATACTACAGGGTTCCTGACTCCCACAAACTCCTTTTCAAAAATCCTGTTGCAGATCCTGAAACCATTTCTCAGGGTCCCAAGGGCATTAAGGTGTCTACTGCTAAAAATTCTACCCCTTCTGATAGAGATTCCAGGGTGCTGGATAGATGGGGCAAGAAGGTTTACACTTCTGCAACTTTGCAATCAGGGCTTTAAACTGTCAATTTCATATGCTTAAATACCAGCAGCATATCATGGGACTGCTTAAACAGAAAATGATGATAATTTCTGACTGTGTGGAAAATAAAGATTTACAGGATTTATTGCATTCAGCTGAACAAGTTGGAAAACATACTTTGCAATGTGGTTTTGATTCTTTGGAGGCCTCTTGCAGGGCTGCTGTAACTGGCTGGCTCTGTGCTAAGAATGCTTGGCTCAAAGAGCAAATTCTGCCTGATCATGTTAAAGCAAAATTGCTGGATGCTCCTTTACAACAGGACCGTCTCTTTGGTAATAAGGCTGAAGAAGTGACATCAGAATCCAGGGATATAAAAGCGGAGCCCGGCGCCATCTTCCAGTCTTCCTCTTTATGTAAGGGAAAAGCGAAGTTGCTGGTGGTTTTCAGACAACGTTTTTTTTTCGGTCCTTTCGTCCCACTGTCTACTTCTCGAAGTTTTCACTTCTCTTCTCAAGCTAAGTTTCTTGCTCTCCTTTTAATTGTATACTGTATAATAACAAAAAAGTTAAATACCTCATAAAGATAATTATGTTTTGGAAAAACTTAATTACCCTCCCTTGAGGCCTGCTGCTGCTTCCGGGATATCAAGTTCTTATCTGACAGCTATTTATTTTTTGTGACTTTGACTGCTGCCAGAAGGGGGTTGCAGTTAGCTCAATGGGCTGGGAACCATACCTTGTTTTCCACCAAGAGAGAGTTGCCTTTGAGACCAATCCTACATTTATGCCTATTTATTTTCTAAAAGTTTAAATCATCAGACTATTCTCCCTACTTTCTTTCCAAATCCAAATCCAAAAAACAAGGGGAAAGGATTTGATTTCATTGGACATACACAACACTTTACCTTTTGGTTTTAAAGAACAAAAGATTTCAGGAAATCTGATCAGTTGCTTATCTCTTCTCCTCTCTAGCTAGGGCTCTAAGCAAGGCTATAAACAAACTAACTATTTATGGATTGATTGCTCATGATTAGTTTTAGGACTTCCTCACTTTGGGAGGTAATGTTAGGTACTGTTAGAAGTCATTCTAGACCAGCTGGCTGCTCAGCAGCTTTTCTTTTCTCAGTTCCTTCATTGGACATTTTGAACCTGGAGTGCAGTGTATACTTTCTCTAAGCACCCTAATCTCCTTCAATCTAAGTCTAGTTTGCTAGTTTTAGTCTGCCTGGTGTTTCTGTCTTCTGCCCTTCAGTTCCTCTGCCTCTCCTCTCTCATCACAGCTTTGGGCCCCACACTACAGTAATTCCACCCTACAGCACACAAGAACATAGTAAACAGTGGTGTACTAAGAACATAAGATAAGCGTGTAAATTACCGATCTCGAAAGTGTTTTCAGTGTTGCTGTCGTGTTCCTTCCCCTTCTTCACCTGTCCCCTCTTATCTTCCTTTTTTTTTGGTTTTTGTTTTTTTTTTTGGTTTTTTTTGGACTTTTGGGGACTTCTGACATCTGGGGCAAGAAAGACTGGCAAGATCTTCTGGCTTCTGATGTCAGGGTGCTTGCTGGAACAGCCCAGGGTGCAGCAGACTTGGGCCCGGGGCCGAGGAGGCCTTGGATGCCTGCCATTTTAAAAGATGGAAGATAAAGCTAAATCTATGCAAACTGTGAAAAATTTCCTACAAGTGCAACCTCTAAGATTTAGTAGGCATTGGCCTACTAAGAACTGGTCCTTTCCAGTTCCTTCAAGAGCCATTCAAGTTAAACCCAGACATTCCAAAGGCTCCAGGTTTCAAACACAGGGGACTTTTAGAACAAAACAATGTGGTGCCTCTTCCTCCAAATCTGGAAACAACAAGGCACCTCCCTATGGTAAGCAGTCTCAATGACTTCCCTCTACACTTTACCAAGCACTTACCTTTCAGCCGCCCCTTTGGGGGGGAAAACTGGCACTTCATGTAAGAAACTGGCAACTTATAACCCAGGACAAATGGGTTTTAAATATAGTATCCCAGGGATACAGGTTTCATTTCCACATGTTTCCAATCACAAATGGATGGCCAGACCTGCCCCCAAATTAGTGGGCAGAGGCCCAGAAACAAGTACTGGCTCATGAACATGGGAGCTATTCAACCAGTCCCAAAAGAGGAAAAGGGACAAGGTCTCTATTCAAGACTTTTCCTGGTACCCAGAAAAGACAAATCATGGCGTCCAATTCTGGACTTATATACTCTAAACACATTTCTGGACATTCCAAAATTCAAGATGCTGACTTTTCAATAGTTACTTCCTATGCTAGGCAAAGATGCCTGGTTGGTAACTCTAGACTTAAAAGAGGCTTACCTGCATATCCCAATCGGGAAAACTTGCAGAAGATACCTCCGCTTCAAAGCAGGCTATTTGCATTACCAGTTCTCTGCACTGCCCTTTGGCTTGTCTACTGCACCCAGGGTCTTCACAAAGTGCCTGGCTCCAGTAATTGCATTTTGCAGGCAAAGAAATAATCAAATATATCCATACCTGGACAATTGTCTAATTCAGGCAAAAAACAGGGACATTCTTCAAAAACATCTGGCATTTGTAAAACAGGTTCTAACTTGTTTAGGGTAGACCATAAATGAAAATAAATCACAACTGGTACCCTCTCAAAAAATTACATTCCTGGGTGCAAGCTTGAATACAGCTGCCCAGTTGGCTTACTTTACACCAGAAAAGCAAATTCATTTGGTGACTTACTTCAAACAGGTGGCCACTAAAACCCTGCTATCTGCAAGACAAATTCTGCAAGCCTTGGGTTTCATGGCCTTCTGCATTCTTCTAATTCCATATGCAAGACTGCATATGAGGAAACTTCAGTGGTACTTAGAGTTTATGGAGTCAACATTGTCACAGCCTGGAAACAATGATTGCCATCATACCTTGCCTGCAACCAGAGTTCCTATTGCGGGCAGAGGCCTGCCACCAAAACAAGGGACTGCCTTTCACTCCACCCCCTGCCACCCAAACCCTAACTTTATACGCATCAGACTATGCTTGGGGGGCTCATCTGGCAGGGAAGTGCATTCAGGGCATATGGAGCCCAAATCAAATGCACCTTCATATAAATCAAAAAGAGATACTAGCTGTACAGAATGCACTGACAGCCTTCAAGGGCTACCTTCATCCAGGACAATTAATGATAAAGACAGACAACACCACAGTTATGTGGTATATAAACAAGCAGGGGGGGTACACACTCCTACCCCCTTTGCAGACTAGCCTTGGCATTGTGGAACACGGCCTTGACCTATCAAATTCAACTACAAGCTCAATTCCTGCCAGGAAAGCTGAATACTTTGGCAGACGAACTAAGCAGAAATCTCATGGACCCATACGAATGGAAAATGGAACCATGGATTTTCAACATGTTGACATGCAAATGGGAGAGTCCAGACATAGATCTTTTTGCCTCACCCCAGAACTATCAGTTGGACAAATTTTGCACAAGAACACATCACAAAAAAGCCTGGAAAGTGGATGCTCTATCATTCAGCTGGAAAAGCCTATCAGTCTATGCTTTTTCCCCCTGCCTCTGCTCTCCAAAGGTCTACTAAACGTCAAACAGGGCAAACCAAAAATGATTTTGATTGCTCCAGACTGGCCTCACCAGCAGTGGTACCCACTCTTGTGCAGTGTGTCACACTTTCCACCGTGGCACCTGCCTCAGACACCTTACTTACTGTCTTAGCAGAACAACCAAATTCTGCACACTCAGCTCCAAACTTTGAATTTTGCAGTGTGGCTAATCACCTAAATTCACCCTTGGCATCCCTCAGCAAACCTATGATGGATGTCATTTTGGAGGCAAGAAGGCCTAGTGCTAGAAAATCTTATGCTGAAAAATGGAAAGGATTCTGTGCCTGGAATCGATCACAAGGGATAAGCACAACAGTGCCCAATATTCCTCAGATTTTACAATATTTAACTGAGATGCTTCACAAGGGCCTGCCCTTTTCTTCCATAAAAATCCATGCCTCAGCCATCTCAGCTCATTACAACACAGAACCCTCCCCTCTTCTCTCATCCTCTGCTAAAGCACTATCTCAGAGGGGCCAAAAACTTATCACCCAGGAGAGCTCCAACCCTTGCCTGGGACCTCAATTTTGTATTGGAAAAACTCACTCTCCCTCCTTTCGAGCCAGCTGCTAATGCAGACTTAAACTTTCTCTCTTGGAAAACAGCTTTCCTTTTAGCAGTCACTTCAGCTAGATGGATTTCCAAATTACAGGTTCTTATGGCAGTGGCAGTGGAGCCTTTCATTATTTTTCATATGGACAGGGTGTCTCTCAGGACCAATCCATCCTTCATGCCTAAGGTGGTATCAAGTGTGGCTCTTAATCAAACCATTCATTTGCCAACTTTCTTTCCCAATCCACAGAACAAGGGGGAACGGATTCTGCATTCATTGGATGTACACAGACAACATAGATTTTACTTAAACAGGACAAAATCTCAAAGAAAATCTGAACAACTACTGATGGCATTTGCTGCAGGGGCAGAGGGAAAGGCTATTTCAAACAGACTATTTCCAAATGGATAAGCCATTGTATTCATTTCTGCTATATGCACCGTGGTAAAACTATCCCCCAGGGGATCAGATCTCATTCCACCATGGCTGCATCTACTTCTACAGCCTTTCTCAGAGGTGTCCCTACCAGAGACATTCTAGAAGCTGCTACCTGGAGCTCAGTTCATATGTTCACCAAACATTACCATTTACCTTTCTTCTCAAAATTCAGAGCTGGCTTTGCCTCTGCTGTCCTGCAGGGCCTTGTAGCTGGTCCTAATGCTGTATAAATCCATCCTCCCAACCATAGCTTTGGGAATTTACCCAAATGTAATGACTGCAACAGTGAAACACGAAGAATATAGTACAATTGTGTACACTTACCATAAATGTAGATGTTTGAGTGTATTCACTGTTAGTCCTGATTACCCTCCCTCCAACCCCCTGTTTTTTCTCTTACTATACCTCTTCTTTCCTCTACTATGCTTAAAAGCCTTTTTGGTTTATTTGCTTTTGTTTGGAGGTATATTTTTGTGTTTTTAATTACTTAAATATTTGGCTCCCCATTTGGGGGGCATCTGACATATAGGGCAAGAAAAACTGATGTAATGGCATTGGCTGAATGTTTTATACCCCTGATGACCTGATGTCATGGAAGAAGGGACAGCAACCGATGCAGGACCCAAGACTTTGTTAATCAGGCCGACTGAGGGCAACCTGCCAGCAGATTACCCCAAATGTAATAACTGCAATATTGAATACACTCTTACATCTACATTTATGGTAAGTGTACACAACTGTACTTTATAGCTGTTGTTTTATCTTCATTAATTTTATACCCAAAAAAGACTTGTCTGATAATATTCCACAACACCAAGATGTCCTTTTCTGGATTTTTCAAGTACAAAATAATGTAATTTTTAAATAAAGCCAACTTTTCTTGATAACCATATCAATTATGTCCTTGAATTTCTCAGTCCCTTATTTTCTTTGCCAATGGTTCTAAATATAAAGCAAATAACAAAAGGGAAAGAGGACACCCCTGTCTAGTTCCTCTGTTCAAACACAAGTAGAGAGGAATCTCAGCACACACTATTTCTTGTCTCCTAACTAACATTATTGTATCAGAGGATGCAAATCCTTCCATTGCCCTACTCATAAAATCCAATATTTCTCTGTTGAATGTTTTCTCTGCATCAAAACTCATCATCAACAGAGGTATTTTCATACATTCTGCCTCCCTCTCAATCACCATTGTTGTATTAATGTTGTCAAATGTTTGCATCCCTCAACAAAACCACACTGATCCATATCCATTAATTATGGCAACACCTCAGCCATTCTTTTAGCTTTATAATCTTATAATCCTGGTTTAAAATTGAAATGGGTCTATATGAAACTGGGTCTGAAGGGTCTTTACCTTCTTTAGGTATTGCAGCTACCACAGCTTACTGATCCATATCCATTAATTATAGTAACACCACAGCCATTCTTTTAGCTTTATAATCTTATAATCCTGGTTTAAAATTGAAATGGGTCTATTTGAAACTGGGTCTGAAGGGTCTTTACCTTCTTTAGGTATTGCAGCTACCTCAGCTTTTTTCTAGAGCACTGGTGCTTCCCCTCCTTTTACTTTCCAGATATTTATCACTTTCTTCCATCCTAACTTCCAACCTTCCACCAGAATACCATCTGTTCCTGAAGATGTTCCTGCAGATTGGTTATAAGTAACCATTTTTATCTCATCTGCTCCTATCTTAACTGATAATTGCCGAGCCTCATCTACCTCTAACCTTTGCATATTTAAACCTTGCATAAATATTTCCATGCTTGCTTTCTTGATTTCCACACTTCTCTGCTTTATACAAATTGTCATAAAATATCTGAGATATCTCTAGTACCTCCACAGAATCCCCAGTTATTGTTCTTGATATACACTCCATAAGTTTGACTTTTTCTACTTTCTGTTACCTAAGTCATTGTACCAAAAGTTTTGTGCTCTGCAGTTATCATAAAAAAATTGCTTAGCAGCAATCTTTTTGAAGTCATGCATATTGTCTAGGTACTCTCTTATTTTCTATTTAGCACTCTGAAGTTCTGCATCTTCTTGTTCTGTGAGATTGTCCTTATTCTGTAATACTTTTTGTCAGCCCCTCTAAATAATTATGTCTTAACCAGATCTCTCGTTCTTTTATTTCTACCCTATTTTTAAACTCCACTTTCATTTTATTCAACTCACTTGCTATATCTTCTGGAATACTTTCTATCTTCCCTAATAACTCCCAAATAAATTCCACCACCCATTCCTTAAATTCCCCTCTTCTTAACAGGTAGGTGGGGAAGCACCAGTGTCTCATCTTTACTTCATTACCCTGCATTTTTATCTTAGTGTGCAGTGTGTGTCAAATTTCTCAATTAAATGCATGTTCCTTTGAAATATATCTAACTTCTAGTCTAACTCAGTTATTGTACCTTGGGAAATAATATGTAAATTCTCCACGTTCTTACTACCGAATTCACACCTTTCATATGAAATATTTTGATAACATTTCTTCAGAAATCTACCCTGCTTTGTTATATTTTCCCTTATAGCCCCTCAGATACATCCTCATTGTTGAAAAACAAATTCCAGTCCCCACCTATAATTAATATTCACTGTTGAAAGCTGATTGTACTGCACAATAGAAGTTTTAGGTGGAATATAAAACATGCCAGTATAATCTTCATCCCTTGCCACCAGCCCCTTGCAACCACAAATCTGCTATTGTTGACATTTTTCCTCTTTTACCACTATTGGAGTTCATCTACCAGTTTGTAGAAGTACTCCTCTTTTCCTTTCTCTCTGATAGTCTGCTAAATATCTATCCTGAAATCCTTACTTTATCAAACTCACATGCTTGTTTTTTTTTCAAATGTGTCTCCTTTAGCATTGCTGTTTGCATTCTGCATTTTTTAATATTATTAAATATTCTTGCCTCCTCCTTTATACCTGTGAAACCATACTCATTTCATGATAATATGGAAAGTGTCACCACTATGGTAAGAACTCTTTATATCCACCTATTATATATAGCAGCTTTTTAAAAGGTCTATCTCCACCTTTTGTGATACATGTATCCATTAATGTTTAGCAGATTAATACTTCATACATTTTTTTCTTATCACCAACACTGGAACTATATCACATTTTACAAGACTTTTTGTTGTAATAAAAACCTTCAAACACACACACACAAAACCTGTTAACTTAATACAAACATAAATAATGATGTATATCTTCAAATAAGAAGTTTAACCCTCCTAATAGCAATGTTTGCCACTAAATAGGCAGCTAACATAGACTTTAATTAACATGAAACTGAGGTTATCCACATTGACTCATTTTACTGCCTGTGCTGCTACTTACACTAATTGGCGTCTGTTTTTTTTTAATCTTTTGTTCCATTCCCAAATGTGAAAACAACTTGTATACTTTCATAAAACATTACCTGTCAGCCTTGAACAAATCAGTGTTCTGGCTTTTTATTGCCAGATTGTCACAATTAAAACATAAAAGAAAAAATGTAGTCCTCTGCTGCATCCTTAAAGACAAGCTGAAGGAAAGCTTGCTGTAGGGAAACTTTTCATTATATTCAGTGTTCTCATGCTTACTTGTTATTAGATTAAACCAGGGGTCTTAATCTAGTCATTCATTTACCTATGTTAAAGTAAACATATCAGCTCTACATATATTATTATCTGAATACATTTGCACCTAATTTCTCACCTCAACAACCCAGTATTGTAGTTTATTAACTTAAACATGCTTTGTCTAGCCTTTCTTTTTGCACTGCAATCCTACATTTCATAATACTACAAAAAAAGAAGAAAGAGAAGAAACTAAAAAAGACATCTGTTTATTTTAGTAACTTTATCACATACAAGAACAATTAGGTTCCTTTGCTATTTTAATTATTAATTCCTTTGGATATCCCCTATCGGTGAACATTCCAGAAATATTCTCAATTTCTTTCTTTAAATCTTCACTCTGTGAAGTCATCCTAGCACCTCATATACATTGATCCTTCACTAAACTTTTCTTTTGGGTCAAAGGGTGTACACTAGTGAAGGGTAAATATGAGTTGCTAAAAGTGAGTTTTCTATAAATCTTAGACTTGAAAGCTCCCTCATCCAGTTCTATACTAGTATCTAAGAAGTTAATAAATTTGTCATTATAACAGTACATAAATTTTAAAAAAATGTAGTTTTATTCAAATATTCAATAAAGCTACTAATGCATTCCTGAGGGCCTTCCCATAAAATAAACCTATCATTCAAAAATCATAAATATAGCTTAATGTTGGCTGCAAACTCTGATTTAAGAACAAAAGATTTTTCTCACCCATAAAGGACTAAATTAGCATAAATCAGAGTGCAAGCCGTACCCATTAGAACACCCTTAATCTGGTGGAAATTTTTCCCCTCAAAAAATATAAAGCTATTCCGTAACACTATTAAGGACATTTCTGTGATTGTTTACTTCCTGACTCCTTAAACTTTTGAAGGTACAAAGACTTTCATAAAAGATTTCTAAACCTTCTTCTAAAGTTATAGAAGAAAAAAGGTCAATAACATCAGTCATTAAAAAACCCACCATAGGTGTCACTAATTCTGGGGTAAGTCTTTTAACATGTGTGTTTCCATATTAGTAATAAACTTCAGGGATTTATCTAAAAATAAAGCTATCAGATGGGTTTTGGATCCTGTAGTGGCTACTACTGGTCTAAAGGGTGGGTTCTCAATTTGCTTATGAATTTTACGGATCCCAAAAATCAAAGGTACAATAGGCTTGTCTACCTTAAGAAACTCATAAATGTTTGAGGAAATCCATTTTCTATCAAAAGATTTTCCAAAAAATAAATTTATTCTATTATTTGTTATGTTGATTTCATTTCTAGAAACTAAAGAATATGTGCTATTGTCCTGGAGGATTTGAAACATAGCACGTGAATAATAAATTACCTCAAATATAACAGACCTCCCCTCCCTTATTTGGCTTCATAATTTGAATACTAGACTCCTTAGCTGAAGTGTCCAAAGTTTCCTTCTATTTGTCAAATTATAGGCCATTTTAGACTTTTTATCTACTGCTAAAATATACAAGTCTACCATATATGCTGATTCAAATATCTGCAATACTGGTTACAAAGAGGGATTGAACAGACTTTTTTCTTTACAGGCTCCTCTTTTTTTTCATTTTCCAATCCTTTATTTTTCATGTTGAACATTAGTGCTAAATTCACTTTCTCATAAACAACTTCAACTCCACAAGCATGTCACATGTATCAAATCCCCTAGAAGATAAAAATTTTAAGCTTTATTCAAAAATCAAAAAATGCTCTAATGTAATTTGCACACTGCTACAATTGTAAATATGATAACCCCTTAAATTATGTATTATTCCATTATGATGTACTTCAATATTTAGGTCTTTACTTTTCTTTTTCCTAAATTCTTCCCCTTCCCTTTTGTGCTGCAAAATTCAAATTAGAATCTACCACACTTTCAACAGTTTCTAAACCTCTTAGAGGGCAAAAGTCCTCTATTTTCTCAGTATTCAAGCCCATTTGAACACCCGATGGGCCACATTTACTATCACTTAAATTTAAATCATTAGACTCAACATTAACAGTTTCAACACACTCATTATTTCTAAAACCAAAACCCTTCTCTGTTGTATTCCTACCAATATTTCTATTAAAATTAAATGGGTATGCGGTAAGATGTGCATATTGCTTTAAATCTCAACATATCTTTTTCTGCAGTTTAATAATTTCACCACATTTCCAATCCACGTTTATAAAAACATTATCATAATTGTCTTTATAATAATCAAATAATCACTCGATTTTTTCATTCAATCTGCCTCGTGTACAAGCTTGTTAGTCTTACACTTCTTTATTATCAGCTGCATAAATTCAATACCAAAATTGTTAAAAAGCATAGCAAACTCTCTATATATTTTTTAACAAAATCTATTCCATTCAGAAATTTAAAAATCTGTAAACCTTGAGGCACTATGTGCCTTTTAATGCATTACTCTAAATACATAACATCCAGTTTTTAACTTGAAGAGCTTGTTCTCTTAATTTAAAATCTCTTTTAAATAATCCATGTAAAACAAATTAACAGGTTTGTCATTTAAAATGTCTTTAAAAATTTCAGCATTTTCAAAAGATGCCATCCAACTCTTTAATTCACTAAAGTTCATAGCGTTGTAAGCAACCTCACCCCACTGACTGCAGTGGCTTTTGGTATTGGCAATCCCTGTGTGCAATGCTGCAAAACACCATTCGCCCACTCCTCTGCTCATATAAGGTCTACCGGTCTTTCTCTGAAAGAGACCTTTACTTTTTAACACAGTTAAAGGATTGCTTTATGTATCAGTTGCCATTTTGTTGCATTCTTAATTAGTTCTGTGTTTTCTTACTGTTGTCTTAAGTACTTTGCCAGCATGTTTGAATACAATCTTATGATGGGATGCATATGACCTCCTTTAAGAACTTAAACTTTATATTTTCTTCTGTCTGTGGTAGGGATGGTTTATATGAGTGTTCGTTTTTAAATTTCTCTGTTTGGTATGGGTAGGTACTGCTTTCTGGGTAAAATTATTTAGATGAGAGAAGAACTCAAAAGTAAAGGCTTTGGCTGTGTTTATAGGGTCAGGCTGGACATGGATGCAGTGGTAATTATTTAGGTCACTAAGTAGCTGCAGAAAATTTGCTTTAGTGATGTCCCTAAAGAGCAATGCATTTGGATATACAAGAGGGACCAGTATTATTAAGGACAAGATATCACATCATGTATTCCATCTTCTACAGCTTGCTAAGGGGTGACCTCTGCCTGGCTTACAGGCAGTCTGTGACTCGGCCCTGATGGAAAGGCTACACATTTATAAATCAAACTGCATGAGAGTCGCTCATTCCAGGGATCTTAACATATCCTCTGACATGAACAGGTCATGCTAGAGAGATAGATACATCTCCCAGAGACTGCCATTTCTCTGAAACAAGTTTCCAATTCACATGGAACAGAGTCCCCTGACCCTCTTCAAATGCAACCTAGGTCAATGGATGGGTGACTGCAAATTCGCTTCCTGAGGTGGTGCCCATGTCCCTCCTGGACAGAGGAAGTCGGTATTAACTACTGTAGACCCTTACCTCTGTGATCTTCACTCACCTAATCATCAACAATTGAGGCAACTTGATATAAATATGGCTAGGCTTGTAAGGGCTCTAGGGTCGTTAGCCTAGTGACCTTCTATGAATCTATGAACTTATGTCCTGTATAAGGGATGCTTACATGTGTTCTAGGTATTTCTCATATATTCAAAGAAGCATTGGACATGGTTTCTATTTGTTGTGTAAATGAACCAGCTTACTAATGGGTAATTGAGGGTTTTTAGGGATATCAGTTATGGCATTAAGGGTCTGAATTGAGAGATGATAAATCAGCAAATAAAGGAGAGTAGTATTGTTGGAATTGAATTCATGCTCAAGTCTTGGTGAGTACCTTCATGAGGGGGACCCTATTTTTCACAAAATTTCACCAAGACGACACTGATATATAGACTGTATTTTATACAGCTTATATCATGGACAGAAGTAGGTTAAAAATAAAAAAGACAGCTGTGTACATAAGGATAAAAAAGAGCCCAATCCTGGTAGGGTACACTGTTGCCAGGACTGGAAAAATGACAGTGAAGAATCCTCAAGACATGGAAACATTCCTACAATGGGGCTAGGCTAGGTCCAGGGGGAAGATGACCCCCTGTTGTAGAAGGAAGTAGTAGCCCACAAAAACTGATAAGCCAAAAATGAGCCATAAAGACAATAGAGTGGACTATTGAGGATAAGAAATAAATTGTGTAATTGTTATTATTAGGCAAGAAGCCCAGAATTTCCAGACAGAAGATATACAAAAAGATTCAGAGAAATTAGAGGAAAGAAAACTTCTTGCACAAGAAAAACTGTCAGAAGCTTTAAATAAAAATCTGTGTTCATTAATACAACAGATTTATGAAAAACATTATATAGACCAAGAAACCTTGGATCCTTTGGAAAAAGAAGCGACTGAGGAAGTGCAAAATATAAAGAACAAAATCTAGAGATTTTTGAAAGGTATAAAAAAGAAATATGGACAAGGGAAAGAAAGAGATATCTGAAATGGTGTAATGTTAATGCAAATGAGAGAGACAAATTAATCTATACCAAAAAAAAAGCCCCAAAGATATTTGAAGAGAAATACAGGCAAAGGCATCCAGATATGGAAAATTTTACAATACAAAAAATAAGAAAAGAAAGAGGAAAAGTAGAAAAGAGGATAAGTAGTGGAGAAGATATAGAAATAGAAACTGAGGTTATGGAGTACCTGTAAAGTGAAGGACTGAGTGTAGAAAGTTTAACTTTGATAACATCATAGCATGATAGAGAAATGGATCTCCAAATTAAGGAGAAACCAGTGGAATGGGAAACATTTGATCACTTGCCATATGAAGATACTTTTGTGCCTTAGGAAATGGATACAAACGTTCAGTTGGAACTGCACAACAATGAAAGGAACAGGAAACTGTAGCAACTATGATACCTCCAATGTTGTAGAGTGATAGCTCAGTGAGTTCCCGTATGAAAAAGCAACGGGTGACGCATGATGAAACTGAAGGGAATATGACACAAGAAATGCTGTGGAACTTTCTATAGAATGCTTGCAGGGAATAGAGAACAAAGAATATGCCCTTAGTTTAGAAGAAAAGAGTTGCTTGACTTAATAGAGATGGACAGACATATTAAGATCGATGAAAGAAATAGACTGCAAAAAGTCAATAAAACCCAAAAAAGTTAGAAGTTTGGTGAAACAAATGAACACACTAATTAGGACTGTTCATAGAGAGTCATGAGATATAACAGAAGTAAATAGAATATATTACTGTGCAGCTAAATTAATAAAGTCTTAACACAAAAACACAGGGCAGTAAGGGAAAGGAAAATGGAGAAATCAAATGCCATCATGGATAAGTTCATAGGTAGGTACTAGGCTATCTACCTGAAGGCATTTATAAGCCTAGCCAGAATGTGTTGGCTTTCACCGCCCCATTAGATTAGTTGTATCAAACAGAGAAAATTATAAAGCAATTAAGACAAGAAGTCTCATTGTCTGAAGAGTATAGAAGAGGGAACAGATCAACAAAATTACCCAGAAAGCTAGACATTTTAAAAGCAATGCAATATCAGAACAGATAAGGATTTATTGTGCAGCATCACAAATAATAAACTATAAATATCAGCACAGGCAGAAAAACTTAGAAGATATGCAGATAAATATAAAGGAAAAAGACTAAATAAGAAATTTATTGATGACCTAAAAACGTTTGATATTGAATTGGGAAACTAGGCAAAAGGAATTGAAACACCAACAAAAAAAGAAGAAATATAAATTATACACTGGAATTGATGCCAACAGAAATGAGGGTAACAAAATAAAGTCATATGAAACAAAGGATCATTTGTTGATAAATAAAATCATAATGGAAAACTGTAAAAAGGGGTAGAATCTAAGTATGGCATGGATAGATTATAAAAAAGGCATTTGACATTATCCCACATTCATGGATAAAATAGTACTTAAAATGTATAGGATACCCCAAAACTGATTACATTACAGTGACTGTGAAACAGTGGCAAACCACTTATAGGTAAGACATGCTAAAGGGAAAATTATTATTCCAGGGATAAAATTCAAAGGGGGATATTCTAGGATGACTCTTTGTCATTGCTGCTCTTTTGTCTTACCCTTAACCCATTAAGCTGTCTACTTAACAGATTAGGCCATGGCTATAATTTGGCTCTCAGAAAACAGTATAAAAATGAGGAACTGAAAGCACAATTGCAAGTGGTCAAAACTTTTTCAGATGATGTCATTTGGTCTTGATAAGTGTGCAAAACCAACCTTTAAAGAAGGAAAGCTTCAACACCATGAAACCATCAGTTTGGGACAGAAATTTATGGACCCCTGCCATAAATAAACTGTACAACAGAAGGAGGAAGCTACTACATGATAGAGCAAAATCCCTAATAGGGAAGGCATCTCTGATCAGTACTAGCAAAAAATTACGATCCCTCATAAAATCCTCCAAGGCCAGCTTTGAGAGAAAAATTGCACAGGACACCAAAGACCATCATAAGGCTTTTTTCAGTTATGTTAGAAACCTGGGATGCAACTCCCAGACTTGTTCTGAGTTGATTCTAAACGACAAAAAATACACTGAACCCACAGACATCACCAATATCCTGGCAGACAGGTTCAGTGCAAACTTCTCCACCTCCCCCAAAAGAGCAAATATCTATCCCAGCAGAGGGCTGCCTCCCAAACATCTCAGATGCTCAGGTGAAGACTGCCCTCTCCAAAGCAAAAAACACTGCTTCCATGGGACCAGATGGCATCCCAGGTTGCATCCTACATGAACTACAAGAGGAACTAATCCCTCAAATAAAACAGCTATACAATCTCAGCCTCACTACAGGATATATGCCCACAGAATGGCGTGCAGCAACAGTGGTCCCACTCCACAAAGGTGGAGCATCTATGGACCCTGGAAACTATCGCCCCATAAGCCTGACTAGCTTAGTCTGCAAGGCTATGGAGAGGATCATCATGGAGCTCATAAACAAAGACATTGGGGACCTACAGACACTAGATCCTACCCAGTTCGGCTTTGTCAAGGGCAGATCCTGCCTTTTGAACCTGGTTGACTTCTTTGAAACAGTCACCAAAGCCATAGATGAAGGGAAGGTAGTCCACACAGCCTATCTGGACCTTGCAAAGGCATTTGACACAATACCCCACTCGGGCATCATAGATAAGCTATCCAGCTTAAATATAAACCCCTATGTCACAAGATGGGTCGCAAACTGGCTCAAAGACAGAACCCACAGAGTGAGAGTTGCTGGAGCCATATCAGACTCGAAACCGGTCCCAAGTGGCATCCCACAGGTTCTGTCCTGGGACCTCTCTTGTTCGGTATATACTTTTCCGAGGTACAAGCAAACGTGGGAGGACTATGGCTCACCAAGTTCGCAGACGACTGCAAACTGGGCACCATAATCAACACTCCAGCTGACACAAACATCCTTCAAAATGGTCTCACAGAGACAGATAACTGGTGCCAGTGCCATGGTTTAAAGCTAAATGCCAAAAAATGTATAGTCATACCCTTTGGCAAAAACAATGTGCCCACAAATTACCACATAGGTGGAAACACATTAAGTACAGAGAAAGTTATTAGGGACCTGGGGACCCAAGTTGATAGCAATCTCTCCTTTGAAAACCACATTGCCAAAGTGGTTAGAAAGACCTTCTACATAGCCCACCTCATCACGAAGGGTTTCACATCTAGATCAAGAGAGGTAATCATGCCCTTTATTCATCCCTCATCAGGCCCATCATAGAATACAATGCCCCTTTTGGGATGTACCTTACCCGACACCTGCAGCAATTAGAAAGACCCCAAAGTATCTCACCAAGAGGATCAAGGGTCTCAAACAGATGCCATATACTGCTCAATTAAAAAAACTCCAGCTCTACTCAGTTGCATACCACCTACTTCGAGGCGATCTATGCCTGACATACAAAGCTATGTCAAATCCAGAATTAATGGACATGCTCCACCTCAGTAAATCTAAATCCCTTAGAGCCACACACTCGAGGGACTTGAACCTCAGCACAGAAATAAATAGAACTTGCTGGAGGGACAGGTTGATAACCCAGAGGCTCCCTTCGCTCTGGAATAGAATTCCAGTTCATGTGAGGCAGAGCACCTCACTGAATCTCTTCAAGAAGAATTTCGATGGGTGGATGGGGGATCGTAGGTTTGTCCCAGGGATTACTCCCGTGTCACTGTTAGACAGAGGCACAGTAAACTAAAACTTAAAAAAGGGCACAGTATACTCAAATCAAGGGATGGCGTAAGCCATACAGAATCGGGCTAGGCTTATAATTGCCCCAGGGCAGATAGCCTAGTATGAACCTATGAAATGTGAGATGAAAGAACTTGAGCAAGAGGAAGTATACAAATATTTGGGAATTGATGAAGGATCAATGATAAAACATGAACAAATGTGAATAAAACTTAGGAATATTTTAGAAGACTAAAATGAATACTGAGAACATTGCTGACATCTAGAACAAAGTCCAGACTATAAACCAATTTGCTGTTCCTGTCCTAACTTACATTTTTGGAGTGACTGACTGGCCCTAAAAGGTTTTGGATCAGTTGGACAGGAAAACAAGAAGGATGCTTCATGTTTATCAAATGATATAAAATTCAGTGTATAACAAGATTATATATTCCCCATTCTGAGGGAGGTATGGGCCTCTTCAAAACAGATTACATGCATAGATCTGCAATTGTAGTATTGCATGCATGTCTGCTGACCTCACAAGACCCAAACATAGTGAAAGTTTTAAAACAAGAGGAGAATAAGTTTAAGATGACTTCCCTGCTTAGTTTAGCAGAAGCATATCAGAGTCAAGTTGGAATGGAAATCAAATCAGAAGTAGATAAAAATCATGCAACTGAATGCGCCAAAAAACAAAAAAGGTATATAAGGTTAAGGATCAGATGAGAAGGCAGTAAATGTGGAAAATGCATAAATATTGTTGCAAGTATAGAAGACTCTTGGAACAACCTCATGTTGATCAGGATCAAATGCAGGAATGCTTAAGGACATGTTGGTTTACAAAGTCCATTGAATATGTGGGAGAAACAGATACATGTCGGTTTAATAAAACAGAATTGGAAACAGTCGCACATCTTGTTGGTTGTGATACACTAATGGCAGAAGGACTGTATACTGAAAGGCATAATAAAGTGGCAAGACTGTTGCACTGGGGATTGTGCAAACATTATAACACTGAAGTAGCTGAAAAACACTGGAAACATGGACCACAATGCATTATAGAAAATGATGAAGTTTATATCACACGGACTCGCCCATTACCAGCAGTTCAAAAATAAATGTGAGAAAACCAAATATAGTAGTCCATGAAACAAAGACAAAAGTAGCACTGATCATTGAAATTACCAAGCCCCAGTGACTACAGTGTCTTATGTACAGAGAGACACCAAGTCATAAAATATCAGGATTTGCAGGCAGAAATGAGGGCAATGTGGAAGAAGGATACCCAGACAGTTTGAACAGTAGTTAGACCAATGGGTCTTATAAAGAGAATTTACAATTGTACTTAGATGTCTTATCGATACAAGTAACTTCATACGAATACAGAAGAAATCATTACTGCGCACATTATGGGGGCTGCAAGACCACTTTTGCTAACATTAAAGATTGAAACAATACTAATTTCATGAACTTTAATCATACTTTGACTTAGAAATGGGATCCATTCCCATCATGATATTAGAAACCCAAAAGACTTGAAGAAATCAAAGACAATAGCTATCATGATCTTTGGCAGACATGGAGGGTCATTTATATCTGGCTGTGAAGAGGTAGTTGATTGTGTTGATAGTGACTTAGATTTCCAAAATGACAAAGCTAAGGTCATGAAGAATCTAGCTTGATGTAAGGTAGTCCCTTTTACTATATATATATATATATATATATATATATATATATGTATGTATGTGTGTGTGTATGTATTCAAGTTGTACGAGGCCTTCAAGCTTAGGCACTGTTGTTAAGACACCTGCCATTAAGCAGAGCCACCTTACTGTGATTAGAACCTGAATTTGTTTGTTGGAAATGTCAAGTAAGAGGACTCCGCTTAAAAAAGGCAATTTGGGTATTGCAAACACTTTAGTCAAAATGCCAAAGCCCTGGTAAGACAGGTAGCAACCATTCTTTGCAAATCAGGAGGGTCTGTCAGAAATGTGGTCCCAAGCAGACAGATACTATTTCCTCCCAGACTAATGCCAATTATCTTTCCTTGCATTTTAGAATCATTCTAGGTGATGGAAAGACAGCACTCTCATAATCAGTGTCATTCCTGCCTCTGCAACAGACTTGTCAAGGTCAGTCATATCCTTCTGCATTTGCTCTTGGGTGGAACACCTAAAGTTGTTCTATGAGGCTTGGAGGTGATGACTTAGCCATGTCAGCATATGTGAGCATTGTGGTGGTGCTTTGTGCTGTGGAGGTTTGGGAACATGCTTGTGTGTGCACATGTTGCTTATCGAGCATGTAGTGCTGTGACATGGAGATCTCCAGATTAAGTATTAATACCTCTCTCAAAATGAATCATATTATTAGAGCAATAACCTGTTTTCAGTAAGCATAACACAGCACACTGCCTCAAAACACCAAATACTATCAGACTGGCTACATAAAGAGTAAGAGCTGCCTGTGATTTCATATTAGCTACAGTATAACTATGCTTGCTGATGTATAAATGTAATAGTTTTAATCAATTGTAACAGGATTAAGTTGCTTAGTACTAGTAATATTTGTTTAGTGTAGCAGCACACACTTTAGCCAAAAGTTGCAATGAATTATTTATTTATTTTTTTATTTTTAGTTAACATTTGTTTACTGGGATAGTCCATCTTGGCAGGTAGCCCATTTTCAGCAGAGGCCTGGTGAAAAAAGCTCCACAAAAGCAAACAATACAGTATAATACAAGCTCCACATAAGCAAAATAAGTACAATACAGACAATGTACATACAGTAGTAGTATTCACTACAATACCTGAAAGAAAGAAAATAAAAAGGAACAGAAAAAAAACAATAGTGGATTGCAATACAATGCAAAACAATTACAATTTATATAATTATAGAGCTCCTGTATATTGAAAGTTCCATACAAATATATTTGGATATTTTTAATCATACAGCTGGAAGTTCTAGGACTAACAGTCTTGACTACAGTCACTTATGTATACTGTGCAATATTTTGCAGGTACAACTTGGAGCATACAAGGGGTTAGTTGAAGAAAGAAAAAAGGAAGTGGTATTTTGTAGGCATATCTTGGAATATATGAGGAGTTAGCTGAGTACAGAAGAACAGATATGGTAGTGTAAATCTGAAAAGGGGAAAGATGAGGTAGGATATCTTAGAAATGGGGGAAAGTGGAGGTGGCTCCACTTCCCCCATTTCTCCACTCCAGTTATGCAAAGGAGCTCACTAATGAGGCTCACCAATTTACTAGTAGCCAAACTTACTAGTGTGTCCCTTCCAGCAGGAATATCCAGAAGAACTGCTGCCATGTGATATATACAGTAAGTAGTGCTGTAAATAGTACAGTATTGGTACTGGAATTATAAGTGCAGTATGACATAAACAATAAATAGTATACATACATAACACTGTATTATATTAAGTCTGGGCAGTGGAGGCATGTTTGCCATGCTTAAATTAACAGTGACACCACTGAAGAGTGGAAGTATGGATGCCACAATTTCTTGAATAATGCAGTAAGGGCTAATATAAGTAAAATAAGACAAAAATATAATAATGCAATATATTTCTGGTTTAGAAATGCAGGTATGTTAAACAGATTTTGTCATACAGAATGAAAGCCGGTTGTGATAGCAATGTTTATGACTTTCTTAACCGGAGCTTTAGTTTTCATAAACTTGTGGATTGAATAATTTGATTGATTGATTGCATCAGTTGAAGAAACATAACTATTTGAACAGTGCTGTAAAGAGGGAAATGCAGACTAGCAGGTAGTGATGAGAGAATAATAACATAGTTATCTGAACAGAGATGTAAAGATGAGAGCATATTATCTGACCAGCGCTATAGAGAGAGAACATAGTGCAGCAGGTATGGACGGGCTAACAATAAATTGGTTTAAGGTCAATTGGGAAGGAAAATCCAGAAAGGCATCCACTGACTACTATACAGAGTAAAAATTCAGCTTATACAAGGGTAATGTCACGCAATGCAACATAAACAATAATCAGATAACCACAACCAACAGCCAGTAGAAACTCAGTACTAGATCACTTTTAGCAAATAATAGCTCAGAACATTGCACATTCCTCCTTTGCATAACAGAAACATTGCTAAACAGTTTTAAACTTCAGAAATACTGGCAGGCATTGCAGGTCTCCCTACTAACTATAAATAAAGCAATTTCTGATGTTGGAGGGATCAGATTTGTAGTTGTTTTCAGCGAATACATCTCTCAGGTGAGCAATAATGATTACACTCAAACCCATCAATCAACATTGGTTAAGCATTGGTGTGCTGGTCTTCACTTACGTATGGGTGAGACATTGTGGTTTTCACAGCTACCCAAGGATGTATAGTCATCATTGTTGTATCATCACAACTGTTGTATACATTGATGTGCAGCTTTACTTAATGGACTGGATGTCAGGCCCCCACAGTCTGTGCAACAAATATGTAGGGTTTACCGTCATGATAAGCTGCATCTTGATCTGGGATCCTGACACATTGTAGGTTACTGAAAGTGTCACTACTGATTGTCAGTGTACTTCCACTGCATCTTACAAAGAGTACTTCCGCACATTCATTTGATGTGTTGCATGTCTGATTTATGTGCTTGAATTTGACACTGTTCAATCTTGGAGCCAGTTTTGTGGGTTGGGCATCATATGTTAGCAAGGTTAGTGTCAGGAAAAGGTGCTTAGGAATATTTTCTCAAATCAGCAGTACAACTTAAACTACATGTTTTTGTTAGCCATTTATGAAGTGGTGTGTGTGTGTGATTTCCTCTGGGTGTTGTTTAATTGTATTTCTGCTTTATGTTCACATTTCTTGAATGTATTACTCTATCAGATATTCACCAGCTTTTTGCTTTTCTGTGGTTGTCATATAGCTATTAATGTATGTGCTACACCTCGATTTTTCACACTGCAGTGTTAACTTAATTTGCATTATGAGCATAAACTGTGCCCACCACGTATACAGACACCGATATATATTACTCTACTGATACACTCACTCTTGCCTTGATTGACTATCCATATTTGACTGTAATGTGCTCTGTTCTTCATTTATTGTGCTGTACCTCTGCTGTGGTGCTCAGGCTTACTGGGATACTTTTCTGTTTAGATCAAATATTTAACATGTGCATTCTGTGATGTCTTGAAGCTAATTTAAATAGGCTTTACAGAATGCCGTCACATGTATCCTTGCATCTAGGTTTTAAAAATAGCCTTTTGGTGGTACAGAGCTGCAACTGATGTTGGGCTTTGACTCTGGCATGGATCGCCAAAGCAGATGCTGAAGGTAAGGCATTTTAATATAGCCTCTGCAAATCAAACACATTCTCCATTGACTTGAATTGTGGTGATGTGATTAGTCAGTTAAGCCTGGAAAAATAGCTGATTGGTGCAGTGTTCCAGGAAGTAATAGAATATTATTATTAATGTACTTTTGAATTCTAAAATTAGAAATTTAGACCCTATTTTGAAAAAAGTGCTGATTATTTTTTTTGACAATTTGTTTTTTGTATGGTTGTGTTATGTAAATTACTAAATAAACCAAACCTATAACATATACAAACTTGTGCTATTTAGCCTGTACAAGAAGGTGGCCTATTGAGACTGCCCCACTGGAATGTGCCCTGTAGTTTCTTTGCTGTGTCTTGTGTGTGTGTGTGTGCAGCATAAATGGTTGTCTAAACTAAAAACAAATATTTAGACAGGCATATAAAGAGAAGGTTTTATCACAAAAGACATAGATCTAATGAAAATTGATTATGAGTGTCAGAGGGTGAGTAAGGAGATGAAAGTTAGATACAACCCATGTGAATGAATGAATGACGCAAGCACAAAAAAAAGTAACAGAACAGTAAACACAGACAACAGTTATTTTAAGAAGGATCTGCAAAATGCAAAAAGTTAATTATTTTGCTAGAGTCTGTATATGTTTTAATAGAAAAGACAAAACTCAAGACAGAAATAAGATATAGAACAGTCAACTTGAAGAAATGGTACCAGTGGACATGTATGCCAATAGCACATAGTGCATAGATAAGTCCTAAGCAAGCCTCCCTTGTTGGCCATTTTAAGCCTAAACAATTTCCCCTCCAAAGGTGAGAACCAAACTTTGTACCTTGTGTTTGTCAGGCAAACACCCTAACCAATATACCAACCCCAATAGTCAAAGCAACAAAATCTAAATGCCAAGATATTTCAATGTTATGAATCCCACGAAAGGCTGTTTTCTGCAGACGTAAAAGTGATAAAAAAGCAATTGTACCTTTTTGTGCATAAAACAGAAATTGGATATCTGCTAAACTATCCAACTGCAAGGTCACCAGGAGTAATGAAGATATTAAATAAAATAAGCAACATAAATATAAATGGCAGGCATAACAACTTATTAAAAGAGTACAGTGTTTTATTTGAAGACATGTTAAAACTGAAGAACTAGAAAAATAGGAGAAAATGGACAGTATTGAAAATGTGACAGAACTGGTATAAAAATATTACATTTGAGCTGAATCACTGCTTATCTTGCTGAGCTCCATTTGTGCCTGACTGAGAATACTTCTTAAACAATCTGAATTACAAAGCTACATAAGTATATTTTTGGCACTTTAATTGTTCAGTGTTTCTTATCAGCACTGCACTGGTTGTATTTATTTTGCTTATCAGTACTGCATTGTTTTTATTTGTTTGTGTAACAGTTCTGCACTAGTTTACTGCACTGTTTTTATTTATTTGTTTGACTGAATAATTTACTTTTCTGTGTCTCCATTTATATGATTGCTGATCTGTGGTTGAATTTTTGTATAGTTTGTGGCTTTTGCTGTTGCTCGCCCCTAATGGATGTTTGTGGTGTACTCAGTTCAGAGAGCTAAAACTGGTAAACAGCTTCTGTGTTATCTCTTTGTCTCAGGGTGTGACTTTGGAAGGGTCTTTTATCTGTTGGTATAAAAATATTACATTTGAGTTGAATCACTGCTTATCTTGCTGGACTCCATTTGTGCCTGACGGAGAGTACTTCTTAAACAATGTGAATTACACAGCTACATAACTGTATTTTTCACACTTTATTCAGTGTTCCTTATCAGCACTGCACTGGTTGTATTTATTTTGCTTGTCAATACTGCATTGTTTTTTAATTATTTGTGTAACAGTTCTGGACTAGTTTGCTGCACTGTTGTATTAATTTGCTTATCAGTACTGCATTGGTTTTTTATTTATTTGTGTAACGGTTCTGCACTAATTTACTGCACTGTTTTTATTTATTTATTTGTCTGACTGATTTATTTACTTTTCTGTGTCTCCATTTATATAATTGCTGATTTGTGGTTGAATTTTTGTTTTTCTCCTGCCCACCCACCACATTGCAGTTGTCCTCTTATAGTTGCTGCTTTTGTTGTTGCCTGCCCCTACTGTAAATTTGATAAGGGACACTCCCAGTCCCACCTCATTAGCTCATTCTACCCAATACAGAGATAATTTGGGAAGGTCAACCCCCTTAGTTTCTTAACCTTGAAATTTCCTCTGTTCCTCCTCTCCCTTTCCACTTTACTGAAAAAAAAAACACTTTATTCAGCTTCTTTTACTGTATTTGTGTTTCCTCCTCCTGCTCCATTACTTCATTTTGCTTTTTCTGCTAATTGCTGCAGCTTGTTCTCTAAAGTGTTCAGTTGCATCCTTTCTATTGCATTTGTTACTGCTTGTTTATAGCCTGTTTAAACTGTGTTATTCTAAGCCACTTAGTTTTCATTTAAGCACTTGGGCTTTAGGCTAACCCCTTAGCTCTCCCTGGCCTTTTCTCTCAGATTCTGAAAAATATGGCTAGACAATTTCCTACAGTTTTTCCTGCCAGTCTGGTTGATATGGGCATCCTGAGACAATGTAGCAACTGTCTTTTGTACACAGATAATCACCTACTACTACCACCTAGGAACACAATTTGTGAGATGCAATTACATTAGGAACCTAGAGTCCAAGCTCTCTCCCTCACAAGCCAGCATATCTGGCACTGAGAAGGCTGTCAACACAATCACTACACCTCAAACACCACCCACACCTACACAACACACACCCACATATGTGGAGATCCTCAACAAAAACATACCCAAACAAAGGAAACCTCTGAGGCAAAAAGCTCCGAGGCAAATACACACGCAATCTCCACACCATATACCACTCATAGTTCACACACCTCTGTCTCCCAACCACTAAGGCTTAATCATAAACTCAGCATATTAGTCATAAGTGACTCCATTGTGAGATACACATATATGTCTGTCAGCAGGCTGGATAGTGAGAAAGTCATGGTTAGTTGTCTATCGGGCCAGAATCCACCATATCACACATGCACTCAGGTCTCTCCACAACAGGCACTGTTATGACTCTGTCATAGTCCATGTTGGTGTGAATGACATGAGATGTACCTCTCTGGACTATATGAAGAGAGACGATTGAATTTGCTGAATATCTGTCCCAGGCAGGTATGTCCCTAGCCTTAAGCAGCATTCTACCGTCACCCAGAATGATGCCTGAATACAAACAGAAAATGATTGACTTTAACAATTGGCTTAGTTTCTGGTGTCATTCCAGGGGGATCCAGTACCTGACAGCCTGGGAAGATATGATCGACAGACCAGGATGCTTTGCCAGAGATGGCCTGCATCTGACTTACCTGGGCTTCAGGATTCTGGCAAAGGCTCTTGCCTCCCCTATAGTGCCTTTTTTAGGAAAAGTGATGAGATTAAAACTACCAACATAAAAATTTCAACAAAACACAAATTAAAGGTCATGCTGCTAAACGCTAGGAGTCTAAACACGAAACTACACTCATTGCAAGCATTCCTAACCCTGGAAAATTCTGTCATCTGTGTGGTCATAGAAACCTGGTTCAAAGCTGCGGAGAGCACCCCAGACTTACCTTGTTACTCATCCTATCATACATTCAGACCACAACCTGTGGGGTAGTAAAGCCAAAGGAGGTGGAATTTCAATATATATTAAATACATACACACCTCCAGGCTGGTCAAACAGTATGACACACAAGAGACACTCCAGGTGCAGTTAACTATTGACAAGACCTCTATACAAATAATAGCTAGCTGCTGGCCCCCAAATCTGACCCAAGATGTCCAAACTGCTTATCTAGACCTCTTTGAATCTATCAAGATTCAACCCTTTACGCTGATCCTGCCTGACTTTAACTACCCAAACAAAGACTGGAAGAACTACTCTTGCCAGAACACAAATACCCAGAGATTCCTTGATTTTGTAAATGCAAATGCTTTGGAACAGCTAGTTGATACCCCCACAAGAGGTGATAATATCTTGGATTTGGTATTAACCAACATGAGTAGCCACTGCAGCATGACTGCAGTATCATCCTCCCTTGTAAGATCTGAACATAAAGCGGTCATGTTTGAAGCCACGATTTCCCCCGACCTCCCCTCTAGCTAGGGTCAATCAAAAAAATTTCTCCAAAGCTGATTACAGCCGCCTGAGGGATGGTATAAACAGCTTCACAGCCCCCTCCCCTCTCTAGGAACTGGCACCAGTATCCAAAACTATACCAGATTACTCTACGAACATTTATGTAGATGCATGGAATCAGGACTACCTGACAGGACTAAATCATCCTCCACAAGGAAGAGTAAACCTGTCTGGTGAACATCTGTAATAAATAAACTCTATAATAAAAGGGAAAAAAAATTGCTGACCAGGACCAAGAAGGAGCAGGTGCCCAATTGGAAGCAATCTCTCATTAGCCTAAACAAGCAAATAAGAGCACTAGTGAAATCCTCCAAAGCAAACTTCGAGTGCAACTTGGCCACATCTACTAGAGACAATCATAAGGCCTTCTTCACATATGTCTGTAATCTCAAAGGTAGCACCCATATCTGTTCAGAACTGATGGTCAAGGACACCACATGTACAAATGTCATAGATATAGCAAACTTGCTGGCTGACAGATTCAGTGAAAATTTCACCCCTCTGTCCCCCCATCAGTAAATCAGGACATTCCCAGGACCTGCCCCCTTCCCCTTATATCTAGGGATCAGGTCATCAATCGCTCTCTCAAAGGCAAAAAAATACAGCCTCCATGGGACCTGATAACATCCCAGGCTGCATCCTACATGAGTCCAGGCAGGAACTTGCAGCAGCAATAGGTGGCCTATTCAACCAAAGCCTGAGTACCGGGTTATTCCCAGATGAGTGAAGGACGGTCACTGTTATCCCTTTACACAAAGGTGGAGCATCCACTGATCCGGGAAATTATAGACCCATAAGCCTAACTAACCTGATCTGCAAGGCCATGGAACGGATTATCATGGACTTCATAAACAAGGACATTGGCAACCTCCAAACACTCGATCCCACACAGTTTGGCTTTGTCAAGGGGAGGTCATGTCTGTTAAATTGGGTCAACTTTTCTGAGACAGTCACCAAAGCCATGGATGAGAGGAAGACAATGCACACTGCCTGCCTTGACCTGGCCAAAGCCTTCAACACTAGTTCCCACTTGGGCATAATAGATAAACTCTCTCAACTAGGCATCAATCCATATGTTACCAGATGGGTAGCGAACTGGCTCACTGATAGAACCCACCTAGTCAAAATAGGGGAAGCCACCTCAAGCAGTAGACCTGTATCTAGTGGCGTACCCCAGGCTTTGGTCTTGGGGCCTCTATTATTTAGGATATACTTTTCTGAGGTACAGGCCAAAACCAGTGTTGTTATGGCTGACCAAGTTTCCAGATGACTGCAAGATGGGAGCTGTCATCAAGTCCCCTAGTGACATGGACATCCTCCAAGAGGGTCTCATCCAAACAAATGACTGGTGCCAGAAACATGGCCTCAAGCTGTATACAGAAAAATGCATCATCATCCCCTTTGAGGAGAGAGATGCCCCAACAAATTAGAACATTAATAATGTTCTAAGCATGCAGTCAGTTGTGAGAGATTTAGGCACCCAGATTGATAGCAGCTTGACTTTTGACCATCATGTTTCTTCCATTGTATGGAAAGCTTTCTCCATGGCCCACCTCATAAGTCAGGGTATCTCATCCAGGGACAAGGAGGTCATAACATCCCTGTATTCTTCCCTTATAAGGCCCATTATTGAGTACAATGCCCGATTCAGCATGTACCTTGCAAAGCATGTGCAGCAGTTGGAGAGACCACAGAGGTTCCTCACCAGGCGAATCCAGGGCCTCAAACATCTGTGATACACAGGCTAAAAGCCCTATGCCTCTACTCTGTTTCATACAGACTCCTCAGGGGTGACCTTTGTCTGACATACAAGGCGATTGTGGACCCTGCCTTGATGGGACTGCTGCATATCCGTAGGTCAAGCTCCACTCGAGTAGCCCGCACTCGCGGCCTCAACCTGGTCTGTGACATCAATAGGACTTGCTGGCAGGACAGATTTCTGTCCCAGAGACTCCCCCATCTATGGCATAAACTCCCTCTCCATGTCAAGCAGAGTACCTCTTTACCCTTTTTTAAGCACAATCTGGATAACTGGATGAGAAATAGAAAATACATCCCTGGGATTCCACCCATGTCCCTGCTGGACAAGGACATTGGGTGCTGATTTGTCTATGCATGGGCTAAACTCTTGGCTAGGCTCATAAGGGCCTCAGGGCCAATAGCCTAGTAACTTCCTATGATCCTATGAACACCATCTGTCTCAACCATAATTACAACTCCAAAGTCGAAGAAACAAGAATATGTGCTCGCACATGTATAAGTGTGTGTGTGTGTGTGTGTGTGTGTGTGTGTGTGTGTGTGTGTGTGTGTATATATATATATATATATATATATATATATATAAATATAAAGAGAGAGAGAGAGCTATAGATGTGAGGGTGGAACACACGGTCATAATGAAAGACAGACAGACGACTTTGAGCAGCTGCCAAAGTCACCCCTGTTACAATCTGTTACTACTCAAGAGGGACTTACATGAGTCAAAAATGTAGTAATGCTCCTGCTGTCTTAATGTAATTCCAGCTGCTGACAGCAAGACCTTAAACCAAGTTTAGTATGTTTAGTCTTTGCTGCATAAATGCTTGACATCATCTACTGTTGGAAGCCATGCAACATTTTGTAATTCGCTTGGTTTTGAAGTATTAAGTACATATGGAAATATTGCTTTATTTTCATAACTACTAACAAACAGCTAGCAATATTTCCAATATAGTGTGATATAAAGCAGCATTTTTGTGAAATGTCCTGTCTCCCACAATGGTCTTTCACACCAAACACCTCAATAAAATGCAGGTCTAAAAGTTATGAAAATATTAACTAAATATGAAAAAAAATGAAGAATAAGTGGCAAACAAATATTAATTTCTCCACTGCATGACATCCTAGACTAACAATCCGAGTTTCATTTTCTTAATAACTTCTTGCTCTTTCTAATACTACCCATTATTAGCTAGTAAGTCACTTTGCTAAAGAAGCCAGACCCAAAAAAGTTCTGAACACTATAAAAGTTTATGGGCGTGAACTGGAAGTATATAAAAAAAACATTTTAGGCTTGAATGGATTAAAATGGCAATAGCTATTTTACAAACACAGAGTATATACATGTACTCTAGCAACTTTATTCCACTTAGTATTACATTTCTCCCTTAAAGAAAAAATGTCATTTTTTTTAAATTACAAATTATGATGGTGTACAACTGATGCACCATACATTTAACACACTATACTGATCCTGCAAAAGCACATGGTTATTACATATAAATTATATAATTATTTATAAAACATTGGGAAATCAGAAGAAGCTGAGAATTGAGATTAAAGGGAAAATAGTGGAACAGTTTAACAGCTTCAAGTATCTAAGAGGGTTGGGGGAGGAAAAGGGAAGTCTGATTGAGGAGGTCAAAGCTAAAATTAGAGGGAATACAGGCAACTGGCCCAGCCGGCACAGAGTATCAGGTATAGTGTATGACAGAAGAATGCAAAAAAGCTGAAAAGTTTTGTGTCTTTCGGCTTATCCCAGTTAGGGGTCGCCACAGTGGAACTCCGGTCCGCTAATGATTGGCAGTAGATTTTTACGTGGCGAGTTGCCGGCCCTGATGCATAACCTAAGCTAGAGGTGATGGAAATGGAGTGCCTGAGACATAGTAGGATGCACACTGTGGGACAAGAAGAAATAATGAGAACTTCAGAGGAGAAGCCCAAGTAGCTCAAATTGCAGAGAAGGTCAAGCAGGACAGATTCCAGTGGTTCAGGCACATGTACAAGAAAGAAGAACATTTGGCAAAGATGATTTGTAAGAGACAGAAAGGGGGCAAGAGGAAACAAGGATGTCCAGCAAAGTGATGGATGGGTAGTGGATACACACTGTGGGACAGAAGAAGAAATGAGGACATCACAGCAGAAGCCCAAGTATCTCCAGTTGCAGAGAAGGTCAAACAGAACAGATCACGTTAGTTCAGGCACGTGCAGGAATGCAGAAAACAATTTGGCAAATATGATTTATGAGAGATAGGAAAAAAAGCAGAAGGAAACAAAGGCATCCAGCAAAGAGATTGCTGGATTGTGTAATAGAAGACCTGAGACAGTCAGACATGATTATTGAAGAAGGTAGGAGAGGCACTCAATCAAAAGTGATAGCAACAGTTGACATAACACCCCGACCCCATGTAGAAAATGGGAAAAAAGGGGGGTTGATGATTTGGCAATGCATCACTAGCAATTACTTAACTGTGTCAATAACTTTGCAACAGCTCTAGAAGCACTTTGGAATACAAATTCCTTAACCACTCTGTTACCTAAATTTGACTTGAACTAGACATGGAATGGAAACCTGTGGAAGGAAAACTTTGAGACAGGGTATTATAACAAGCATTAGAATTTTTACTAGACAAAACAGTCAACAGGAACAGGAACAGTCACTTACATTGAATGGACAGCACACAGTCTGTCACTGTGAATAGTCAAACTTAAACCTCCACCCCTGTCTCAGATGTTCAGCCTTGGTAGCTCTTTTGCTGGTACAGGTATAGATATATTGTGCGTCTGTCTGGTTATTCATAGCTCAAACTGGTTAGACTGGATCTCAGGAGCACTGTATTAGGATTGACACTCAGGAAACAACTGGATATGTCATCTAGTTCATCTATTTCGTTCTGTGAAATAAACTGCATTTTACATATAAAAAAGCAGTTTTGTATAACGTGTAGTCAGTGATATTTTAAACAATAGCTTTTTATTATAATGGATACACTAAATGTATTATCTTGTAATGTAAATGGCCTTACATGTGTAGACAAAAAAGGCAAGAATGTTGAATTATACTAAGAAATGCAGAGTGCAAATAGCAATATTGCAGGAGACATACTTGGAAAGAAAGCATGAGGATTTGAAAAAGAAAGGATTTCAGGGTGGATATTTAGCAGAATAGCAGGGTCAAAGGAAACGGGGAGTAATTATATTGACTTCTAGAGGGGCTCCAATAGTGATAGAGTAGGGCAAAAGAAAGAAAGGGTAGATTTGTGGTAGTAAGGGGCTATTGGCAAGGGGTGAAGATTACTCTGACATGTAGTTGTATTTCAACCAAAACTGCTATTATGAGCCTCAAAAGAAAATTGGGAGAAATAATTAGTTTCGAGCAGAGAATATTATTTGCAAGTGGTGACTAGAACTTAATTTGCAATAATGTGGATTTATCAGGAGACCTAAAAGGGAAAATATGACAAAAGAGGGTAGATTTCTGAAGACATTTATGAAAATATTTGGTATGGAAGATGTGAATTTAGTAGTATTAACTCTGTAATGAAGTATGGCACTTTCCCACCTGCCAGTTAAAAACAGAGGAATTTAAGAAGTGGATCGTGGAAATTATTCAAGATTTATCAGGAAAGATAGAAGTACCTTTAGAAGTTATAGATAGTGAGTGGGATAAAATGAAAAAAAAAGGAGTTTAAAAATAGGGTAGAAATAAACGTCAAAGTGATAGGGTTAAGAAGTAATAGGAATTACTGAGAGGAACTGACAAAGGTTAAAATATTGCAGAATAAGGGGACTCTCACAGAACAAGAAGAGACACAAATGCAGAATGCTAAATAGAAATTTGGGAGTATCTGGATAATATGCATGAGTTTAGAAATTTACCGTTAAGCAGCTAGTTTTTGATAACTCTAGAGCACAAAAATATTAGCACAATGACTTAGGGAACAGAAAGTAGAAAGGGTTGCCACCAAACCTAGTGAGCTTATAATAATAAAAAAAAACAGAGATCCTGAAGAGGTGTTGGAGATATTTCAGACAAATTATGAAGATTCCTATAAAGCAGAAACATGTGGAGATCAAGAAAGAGCACACATGGAAATATTTATGGAAGACATAATTATGTCAAGGTTAGAGGTAAATGAGGCTTGACAAATAACAATTAAGATAGGAGGAGATGAGATAAAACCAGAGATGTATAATCAATATTTAGGAAAGTCTCCAGGAGCAGTTGGTATTCCTGTGGAAGTTTGGAAGTTAAGATAGAAGAAAGGGATAAAGGGACAAGGAGATGGAAGATTTTATTTTATTTTGTTTAATAGTATTTTAAAAGGAGGGGAAGCACCAACATCTTGGAAGAAAGCTGTGGTAGCTGTATTACCTAACGAGGATAAAGATCCATCAGACCCATCTTTATATAGACCCATTTTAATTTTAAACCATGATTATAAAGTGTTTATGTCTATACTAGCTAAAAGATCAATAATATTGTCTATAGTGGATGAAATCCATACTATGGTAAAAGGATTTGTTTTTTTACCCCAAACTATATATTTTTTGTAAAATACTGTTGTTAGATTAAGTCATATTTCATTTATTAAATTTCATACTTTTTTAGAGTGAAGGGGAGATTGAGTAGGGAAATATCAGTAGTGCTATGTGGAATTATTGATAGTATTACTCTTACTAAAGATGGCCTACTGGTTTCATCTGATACCCAGAAAGCCTTTGATATGATTTCACATAAATGTTTGTGGGATATACTGAAATCTTATTGTATTAGTACTAAATTTTTGTGTGTTATATGCAGTATTTATGAAAATTCCTGGGTTAGGCCCTTAATAAATGGTCATCTTGGTAATAAAATTAAAATTTGACAAGGTATCAAACAAAGTTCCCATTTCAAGTGGAATGCTATTTAATTTGGTGATGAATACTATTTAGAGGAATGTTCTAGGGCTTGTAAGGATGCTTTATGGGAAATAATATCAAGCCTTTCTCTGCCAGTAGCTTTTCCTCTGCTGATGAATTTAATATTATACTTAATTCAGAAAATTATATTGATACTAATCTTCAGGAAATTAAACCTATATTAAGGAAGGAAGGATTGCCCCTTAATATGCAGAAGTGTATTGGTTTTGGTTTTGGTTTTATGTCTTCTTTACAAGAGATCCGGTATGTGCATAATAACATTACTATTTTAAGGATAAATTTAGTTGGGGAACAGACATTTCTGACTCAGAGGAATTTTTTTTTCTGTTGATATACAAAAGATTTTGGATATCTGGTAGTGTTTCAGACTGTCTTTTTCAAAACAAATATATGTTTTGAACACTTTTATACTAGGGAAATTAGGTATTACAGGTCCATTTCTTCTTTTTCAAAAAGAGAAGGTTGTTTTAAATTAGACCCAATAAGGAAAAATTTATTATTTTATTTAATTTTTTGTAAAAAAAAAAAAGATGGTGGGTTAGGTCTACATATATATATATGGGTCTACTTCAGAAGACTGACAAACCAAAAGACTGAATCCCAAAAGTCTGAAAATTCAAAATACTGACCATATTTTTAATGCAAAGTCAAGCACCTCTGCCCCCCCACACACACCCAGCAAACTATATATACCTACTCCAAGACCGCATAACAGTGGAAAAAGGGAAAAATCCGTCATTCAGTATTTTGAATTTTTAGTCTTTTGTTTTTTCAGTCTTCTGAAGTAGACCCATATAAATGTGTGTGTGTGTATATATATATATATATATATATATATATATATATATGGGTTCATAAGGCAATGTAAAATTTCAGTATTTTGAGACTGAGTAGTCGAAAGTGCAGTTATGCGAAACTGCACTGTCTCAAATGTAGAAATGTCAAATCCACTGTCATGGTGTCGCATTCATGACGTATGGTGCGGTTTGTGGATTTAACTGGGGATTCAGGTAAGTGGTGTTTATGTAAGGGTATTGGGTAGGGATTTTAAGTGTGCGTGAGTGTGTGTAGTGGTGGTTTTTGTGTGTTTAGTGCGACCTCGGAGTTAGTATATGTAAGTGGGGGGCTTGCCCCCCTGCTTATAGGTAGGGTAGGTGTGTTTGCATGTTATATTGTGATTGTGTGTGTTGTTTTGTTTGTTGTTGTGTAGTTATGTAGGTGCATGTGTGTTTGTTTGTGTGGTGGTGTGTGTGTGTGTGGTCATGATTTTGGTTTTCGGTATGTGGAATTTCGTCTATACAGTCTTGAAATACTGAAATTCGACATTTCAGTATTTCGAGATTATCTAGTGAATCTATCTATATATATATATATATATATATATATATATATATATATATGTATATATATATATATATATATATGTATATATATATATATATATATATATATATATATATATATATATATATATATATATATATATATATATATATATATATATATATATATATATATATATATATATATATATATATATATATATATATATGTATATATATATATATATATATATATATATATATATATATACACATATGCATCTACATATATAGATATTTGTGATTAGTTCCTTTTTATTTTTTGATAGACAGTGGAAAAATTTTCTTCTCATATTTTTAAAAAGTATTAACTCTAAGAAACATAGATTCCAAAATGTTAGGGGAATTGAAAACTTTTAGTGGAGACTCCTCTTAGGCAAATTACTGGTTAAAGGTGACATAAAATACAAGGTTAGAGTTCAACGTCTCTATCAGATTTGCAATGTTGAAAAAATCCTTTCACTTGTTTTTTTACACTGTTCCCGTATTTAGTTATTTTGGTAAATAATTTTACCTTCTTATAATGTTGATTTTCTTTTTCCTTTCACGTTAGACATGATCATTTATGGACGTTAGTGTAGGTCTTTGCTTAATGATGCATGTTTGACAGATACATTTTTTGTTGGATTATTATTACATGTTTGGTTAACATGATGTAAATAATTATTGTTTAACAAAAATTGTGATTGTGTTTTGATATTGGGAAAGTTAAGGAAATGCTTGTGTAAGAAAATTTATGGTGATATATGTCCGTGTTTCTCAAAAATGATATTGCTAGACTTCTGGACATGCTTTTTTTATTGTGTAAACTTTTTTACTCTTGTTGACTATGTTATGTGAAGTTCTTGTCTGATAATGTAATAAAAAGTCCCTTACTCTTTTTTGATAAGTGCTATAGGATCGTTTACATATACCTGGGCTATCAGCAACACAGACAGACAGGAGCTTGGTTTAATGTCTCAGGTGAAGGATGGCGCACACAGGAGTACAGCACCCCCCTTGCATGTTGCTCTCCAGTGTCAGTATTGAGAAATTAATCCCAATACCTGGGTTGGGAATACAAACACTAACCTTGTAATCTTCCAGCACCCAAGGCAGGTTTACAACCTTTTGAGACAGTAACACTATTATAGCCAAAGAGCATGCGCAGTTCATAGGTTGGACTAGGCTATCGGCCCTAGGGCCTATACAAGCCTAGCCATAACAATTCCCTGGATATTTCTTCCCACATTATTTACTTCTCTGGACCCCTGTCTAGCAGGGCGACTGACATGATCCCCGGGGTGTATTTCCTATCTCCCATCCAATCATCAAGGTTCCTTTTGAAGAGGGCAGTCTATTCCAGAGTATGGGGAGTCTCTGGGTCAGGAACCTATCCCTCCAGCATGTTTTGTTCATTGTGATGACAAGGTTTAGATCCCTGGAGTGTGTGGCTCTGAGGGATTGGGATTTCTTTAAGTGGAGCATGTCCAACAGCTCAGGGTTTGACATGGCCTTGTATGTTAAGCAGAGATTACCTCTGAGTAGACGATATGCCACAGAGTATAGCTGGAGTTTTTTTAGACGGTCAGCATATGGCATCTGCTTTAGGCCTGTGATTCTTTTAGTGAGGTATTTCTGTTTTCTTTCCAGCTGTCTTGTGAGGTACATACCAAATGGGACATTATACTCTATAATGTGTCTAATGAGGGATGAGTACAGTGGGACAATGACCTACTTTTTTCTGGATGAAAAGCCCTTAGTGATGAGGTGTGCCACATAGAAGGATTTCCTGACTGTTGTGGCGATGTGGTTATCGAAAGTGAGACCACTGTCCACCTGTGTCCCTAAGTCTCTCATAACACTTTCGATGTTTAGTGTACTGCCACCTATGTGGTAATTCATGGGTACATGTTTTTTTCCAAAGGGGATAACTATACATTTCTTGGCATTAAGCTTGAGCCCATGGCTCTGGCACCAGGCATCTGTTTCAGTAAGGCCCTTTTGTAGAATATCCACATCATTTGGGGATTCAATAATGGCTCCCAGTTTACAGTCATCTGCGAACTTTGTTAGCCAGAGTCCCTTAGTGTTGGCCTGTACTTCAGATAAGAAGATGCCAAGCAAGAGTGGTCCCAGGACTGAACCCTGAGGTACTCCACTTGTCACTTGTCTGGAGCTGGAATTGGAGTTGGCTACTTTTACAGTCTGGGTTCTGTCAGTAAACCAGTTGGCAACCCATTGAGTGACATAGGGATTTATGCCCAGCTTAGTAAGTTTATCTATGATTCTGGAGTGGGGGTTGGTGTCAAAGGCCTTGGCAAGGTCCAGATAGGCTGTGTGGACTACCTTACCCTCGTCCACAGCTTTGGAGACTGATTCAAAGAAGTCAGTCAGGTTCAGGAGACAAGATCGGCCCTTCACAAACCCAAACTGGATGGGGTCCAATGTTTGAAGGTTGCTGATGTCTTTGTTTATAAGCTCCATGATAATCCGTTCCATGCCCTTGCAGATCAGGCTCATCAGACTGATGGGACAGTAGTTCCCAGGATCCAAGGTGGATCCCCCTTGTGGAGTGGGATAACTGTAGCTGTGCACCACTCAGTGGGCACAAAGCCTGAGGTGAGGCTATGATTAAACATGACACTTAGGTGAGATGCCAGTTCATTTTGTAGTTCATGTAGTACACAGCCTGGGATGTCATCTGGTCCCATGGATGCTGTATTCTTAGCTTTGGAGAGTGCGGTTTCTACCTGTGTGGCCGTGATTACCGGAATTTGGCAATTTTTTGGTATTGAGATGGGTCCTTTAGGGGGTGAGAGGGGGGTGAAGTTGGCACTAAATTGATCTGCCAGGATTTTGGCAATATCCTTGGGATCAGTATATTTAATGCCATTCTGTTGAAGCTCAGAGCAGATCTGAGCATTGCCATTTAGATTCTTGACATGACTATAGAATGCCTTGTGGTTGTCTTTGGAATCTTTGGCAATTTTATTTTCATAACTAGCTTTTGAGGATTTTATGAGGGATCTCAGCTTCTTACTGAGGCTGGTGAGGGAGTTTTTTGCATCCTGGGATTTTCCTCTTTTTTTGCAACAGTTTCTTCCTTCTGTTGTATAGTTTGTTTATAGCAGGGGACCACCATATCGGCTTCCTTTTTTTCGAGGAGAGCATCTTGGTTCCATTTGGGATGGCACGATTCATGCAAGAGTGGATGTGCTTGTACAGTGCCTTTGTGTAAGATTCTGCAGTCGAACTTTCAGATCCCATCTGCATGGGTGTCATGAAGTCTGTCACTTCTGACTTCGGTAGCATGAAGTTGGCTTTGGAGGCATTTTTTAAGGAGGTTTCCTTACTGGGGGGTGGGGATGGGATGTGGATGTCAAGGCTAATTTGCTTATGGTCAGACCTGACCAATGAGGGGTGACCACTGGTGTGGAACATCTATCTCCCATGTTGGTAATGACCAGGTCTAGGATATTGGAGCCCCTGGTGGAACAATGGATTAGTTGATCCAGGGCATTGGAATTTATGAATTCCAAGAACCGTTGGGAAAAGGCGTTGGTACCCGAGTAGTTTTCCCAGTAAATGACAGGGTAGTTGAAATCACCCAGTATTAGAGGGTTTGGTTGTATCTTAATATTTTCTAGTATGTTTAGAAAGGTGTAGTGAGAATATTGGGGCATGGTGGGGGATCTGTAGCAAGCTACAATTTGGATTGCAGTCTTACCTAGTGTTAGTTGCACCTGGAGAATTTCAGGTGCATTGTGTTGGGCAACTAGCCTGGAGGTGTGAATATCCTTGGTGAATATGAACACTCCTCCACCTTTAGTGTTTCGGTCTTGGTTTTGTGGCCGAAAAGTGTGGTAAGAGTTGTAGCCTGGTATTGCAGGGGTGCTCTCTGGAGCCTTGAACCAAGTCTCAGTTACTGCATAGATATCAATGTTCTCCATTTTTAGGAGTGCCTCGAGAGAGTGCATTTTGAGGTTTAGACTTCTAGCATTGAGTAGCATTACCTTCAGATTTTGCATGCTTGTATCTGTTATGGTGGTGGTTTTGTCCTTTGAACCTTGCCTAAAAAAGGCACTATAGGGGTAGCAAGAGCTTTAGCCAGTAACCTGAATCCCAGGGGTGACAGGTGCAGACCATCTCTGGCAAAGCATCGTGGTTTGTTGATCATGTCTTCCCAGGCAGACAGATACTGGACCCCCTTTGAATAACACCAGAAGCTTAGCCAATTGTTGAAGTCAATCATTTTGTCCTTATACTGTGGTATCATTCTGGGCGAAGGCAGGATGCTACTCAGGGCTAGGGTCATACCTGCCTGGGCCACATGATCTGAGAGCTCTTCCATGTCTCTTTTCATGTAGTCCAGGGAGGTACGTCTCAAGTCATTCACTCCAGCATGGACAATGACAGAGTCATATTTGTACTTGTTGTGGAGTGACGTGAGTGCATGCATTATGTGGCGGATCCTGGCACCCGACAATCTTGGCCGGAGAGAGCTTTGCTTCCAGTTTGGCTATGTAAGTGTATCTCTCGCGGGTTGTAGTGTTGGGTGGTAGGAGGAGAGGGCTGTCTGTGTACATGAGGCAGTTGCTGCATTGCCCCAGAATGCCCAGATTCACCAGGTGGACAGGAGAAATCACCGGAAGCTGACCCTTGGACTTGCCTGTTTAGATGCTTTTTTTGTAAAGTATAAGAGCTGTTTTCCCTTACTTTTGCAAGATACTTTACAATTATAGGCTGTTTAGTGCCTACGATTAATTTCTCCTTATTGACAAGGATAGTTGAGTGGTTGTATCAGTTTCAGGCTTCCTAGTGCTTTCCAGCAGGTTCTAGAGCAAGTGCTAGTCACAGGGGTTCAGGTTTTAGTGCTACTACTGAGAAACCAGCTAATTCTAAGGGAAAATTTGAAGAGCAGACTTTCTGGCACCTGGAATAGTTTAACTGTAGCCTTGTGGTGCTGCAAGATGTGAAAAATATGCAAACACACGTGCTTTTAAGCCAGAAAGTTGAAAGGGATAGAAATCAGCCCAAAAAGGCTAATACAATTACAGTTTCAGAGCTGGAAACCACTCCTCTAGTGCTAGATATGCAGTACAATGCTCACCACTCCCACTGTTAAGTAGTAGGACTTTCCTCTACGACAGTAAGGTCTGGATAGCTCTGAACACAGAAAATAAAGTCCTGAGAGAAGCAAAGCCTGGGATCTGGACTGGCTAGGAAAGGTGGGAAACTAGCAAACAAGACAGTATTTTTTTTTTGTTAAAACAGGCTAAACAATGCAATAATACAGTAAATAAGCACAGAAAGGGCAAACACATTTGAGTGTGTAGTCCTAAACAGTAAATGCAATTAAAACTCTACAAAATTAGCAATTTAAAACTTTTTAAATGAAGCAAGGCAAGTGCACAACTGAAAAACTATTTAAGAGGCAGTAATAGAGCAGAATAAGTAGCTAGTCTACATATACAGAAAATCAGCTAAAACACACAAACAATTCAGATGCTTGAGTTGTAGCAATATTGATGCAAATACAGTTATAATAAATTCCCTAAAATATACTCTATATTTCCAAAATGTTTGAGAAGCACAGTCAGAACTCAAGGAGATTCAGGCAATTTTTTTTTGAAAGGGAGAAAGGAGGAACAGAATTAGGTAGAATGAGCTAATGACACTAGACTGAGAGAAGTGTCCCAGATCAAATTTACAGTAGGGGCGGGCAACTGCAAAGCCACAAAGTATAACAACAGAACACCTTCAGGGAGGGAGGGTGGGGATACTAAAGCTATTAGCCTACACTCTTTAGACAGCAAACACTACAGAAAGCCACAAAATGAAAGCTTTTAAACAGATAAAGGAGCAATGAGACTCTACAGAATGCTTTTAACTGCAAACAAATCAGTTACCCATGCAGATTAGTTAATAGCAATAAAATGCAGTAAAAACTATGCAGCAGGCAATAAAAAGTGCAGTATATGAATTGCTAGAAGCAGTAATCAGTATAAATAAGCCAAAAAACAGGATACTTATATATCTCAGATCAGAGTTGTAGTCAACGCCCCTCCTCCACTCTGCTCAGTGTGTATAGACAGAAATCCTCTCAAAGTTAGGGCTTAAATACCAGAAGATACAACCTTAGACAACTTTTTTTTTTAAAAAGCACAAAAGAACCAGCCCCCACTAGCCAGCAGCCAATTAACACAAATCTGAACTAGGACAATACCAAAGCTATTAGCCTACACTCTTTAGACAGCAAACACTACAGAAAGCCACAAAATGAAAGTTTTTAAACAGATAAAGGAGCAAAGAGACTCTACAGAATGCTTTTAACTGCAAACAAATTAGTTACCCATGCAGATTAGTTAATAGCAATAAAATGCAGTAAAAATTGTGAAGCAGGCAATAAAAAGTGCTACATATGAATTGCTAGAAACAACAATCAGTATAAATAAGCCAAAAAACAGGATACTTATATAGCTCAGATCAGAGTTGTAGTCAATGCCCCTCCTCCACTCTGCTCAGTGTATCTTTGATGCCCTAAATTTAGAGAAAACAGAGGAAGAGCACGAAAGTTATTTTCTACAATAACATTATTTATAAAAGGTATAACTTTTTTCTTAACTAATGTTACTATATAATACCAATAATCTACTACTGGGTGTAGGGAACATAGGATTTGCCCACAGTTGGCTTTGTTTAATCAAGCCACACCAACTGTGGGTAAATCCTGTTACCCATAACCAATCATGGATTATTGTTAAAAGAATTCCTTTTATAAAAATACCAGCACTGAATTTTATGCACCTATCAGTATGCACTTTAAACTGTTGATATGGCAAAGAGTCTTTAAAAAAGCTTGAGTCAGCTCCCAGCAATAACATAGACTATTGTATGTTGTCCATATGCATTTTGTCTACATTAAAAGAATAAACCAAACACAATCAGCCACATTACAAAATCTAGTTGTGGATAGCGCAACACGCCAAAAAGATGACTTCAGCCCACCAGCTATGAATGCAGTTTTGGAAGTCACACTGGAAGCAATCTGAGGAATTATTTATTCAGTGTAGTATAATTATGGGTTCTGCGCATGCCCATTGGATTCCAAAACACATCATGCATGCCCAATTCAACTTAAATGTGACAAAGTGCAATACTGACTGTTTCCAAAACTCTTGGTGAATGCCATACTGCAGTGCAAGGAAAGGAAGCTTTTCTCATGGAATTTTATGGAATCTGTAACAATACAGAAAAAAATGCTACCTGCAGTGAATGAACTGCAGCAGGATGCAGTGCTGCAAGCCACGGAGAAGGACCTGTCTGTGAATCCTAGAAGGCAGCCAGCTAGACAGACAGGCAGGCTACAACTAAGTCAACTGTCAAATGAAGAAATCATTGACAGATACCACTTAGACAGCTGGTGCATGCTGTGTGGGAAATGTGTGTCCCACACATGTTTGTACATACTTTGTGAGGCAATCCTATACCTCTTGAAACAAAAGTCTGTCCAAGCCTAGGTGTACTGGTGTCTGGGACATTCTGATGTTATATGAGAGATACTAGAAGAGTGTCACAGTTGCATCTTCACACATACCTGGCAGCAATGTGCATCAAGGTAGATGAATACATACACTTTCCATCTATACCTATGGAGCAGCAACATGCACCAGTTGTATAGAATTGCAGACTTCCCCATTGCTCTTGGGGTCTTTGATAAACATATATGCATTTCCCCTCTTCACAGCAGTTGACTGCGGTTATCCACTCAAGCCATGTCTAATGACCCTGGGCAGAGAGACTTCCAACCCTGCAGAGGAGGCCTACAATAGAGTACCATGACATAAAACACCATATATCATGTGTCTGGTGTACTGAAAGCCAGATTTAGGCAGCACAGATGATTAATGTGTGCATTATGCTGCACAATATGCTAACGACAACACATGGCAGTCTTTCTGCTACAGGTGTGGGTGACCTACCCCAAGAACCTCAGATGTCTGAAGATGGAATTCTGAAGCTATCAGAGGAGAAGGAGGAGGAGAACAAAGGGGCAGAAGACACAGGCATGGGTAATGAAGGATGCAACCACAACTCCAGGCCCAGGCAACACAGCATCACACACACACACTTGAGCCATGACAAGCCACAAGTACAGAAGTACACACAGTAAACATTGATGTTCAAGTTTTTCTCCCATCACAGCAGCACAGATTGCATCTATTGGAAATTGCCCAGTAGATGTATACATGTTGAGCATCCAACATAATAACATAATTCTAACATATAACGGTAAGAACACATACAAATCTGTCATGACAGGGACCATCAACTCAGACCACAACTGACATAGGTATGCATATAGACTGATAGTGGTGTATGTGTATATGGCAAACAACAAGGGACACATCTTTGTGAACACATCCTCTCTCTCCACTATCTACTGACGCAAAAAGGAAAACAAATCAGGTCATACTGCAGAACTGTTGTTAATATCACAAGCAACATACCAATGTAAGGTATGGCTAAAGTATCATGTACTGAATGGAGGCAACTATGGTTAGTAAAAGTGTCAGACACCTGTGGCATCAGACTTCACAGCAACCATGGACAAATCACCTTGTCAGTGGTCTGCACAGCAATCATTATCGCCATGGGCTGAGATTGACACTACAGGGCATAGTGGATCAACTATCAGTGTTACTCTAATGCAGTCTAGGCTGTCCACACTGATGGCTCATTCCATGGTCTTGGCTGTCCAGTCCACATATGGAAACATATGGAAAAACGTGGCCCATGTTGCTCCACACATTAGACTGTTGGGGTGATGCCAGCATGTGGAGACACACTATGGGAAGGAGCATGGGTGTGAGTTGACTGTCTGGTCATGACTGCGTGGCCCACACCAGATTGGCCCGTAGAAGATGTGTGTACACATTGTAGCATAGATATTGATACCCAATGGGAAAGGGTTGGTCTACTGAGCGGGGGCCTGCCTCTCCCATGTGGCACTTGACTAAGCACAGTCAGGGCATGCAGAACCCTGCTCAGATTATGGCACTGCTATAGCACTGCCATAACCAGGGATTCAATGGATCATGCCACATATAACATGCTTTCATTCTAAGCAGCCAATGGCACCATGACATCACTGTGTCTGTGCTCCTGTCATTCATGCAGCACAGACAGATGGTGTGCAACGCAATCCATGGCACAGACAAGTGCATGGATGTCAGATGGCAAACAGACCTAGGAGATACATGCCTATGTCTACTGAGCAGAGCAGTATCACTGTATTGTGGGGAAATGCCAACATCGTCACCAGACAACATAGGACTGTGGTTCACAGGCCTCATCCTTTCCACCATCTGATGTCCCCCATTGTCAGAATATCTGGACTTGTTTTCCTCCACATTGGAGGCTACAGCCTTATCCACATTACTGTCACCATCTGGGTCAGACTGTATCACTATATCTATGTCCTGTGTGCCAGGGACCATGCTACCATAGTGAGGTTCATCAGATCCCACGTTAGGATCAGCAGAAGGCAGTGACATGCTAAAAGAAGAGACAGATGCCACAGGTCAGATAAACATGCTTATATCACATGCTGGATATCATTACTGATGTATGCCACAAATATATTTTTACATTGTTACAGATGCTAAGGACTTACCAGGAGGTCATGTCTGAGTGTGGCTCATGGAACCTGTATAACAGGGAGTTGACAATTATGTTGCATATGTAATATACATGCTATATGTGATGAATAACAACACAACACACACCTGGCATGTCCTTGTGGGAATCTGGCACTGGAGATGAAAGCTGAAATGCAACTGTTGTAGGAAAACAAAGGCATAAATACAGTATTAGTAATCACATACTTGTCAGCATGTACCATTCCAACAGAGGTACAACACACAGTAGGTAATATATACATATACCAGTTGGCTGTGGTTGAGGTATCGATGGCAGCTGTCCTATGCAGGTCTATGTTTGCTTACCGAAAATTAAAAAAAAAAACACAAACTGCTAAACTACGAACAGGAAACAGAGAATGCGAACATTATCGAACAATGACTTCTATGAAAATAAATACATCCAATGGCCATAGTCGGCCAACATCACAAACGTAACCAACCAAGGTGGGGTGCTGCGCCCCCCCCCTTACTATATATACCAGCTCTAAGGTTGCACTACAGTGGAGAATAGGGCAAATTTACAAGGTTTCCCTTAACTTGCCTTATGCTTCTAGCTACTTTCTTGTTGTTGACCAACCATGGCCATTCAATGTATTTATTTTCACAGACATCATTGTTCAGTAATGTTTACATTCGTTGTTTTCCATTCGCATTTTTTTATTTTCGGTAAGCGAACATAGACCTGTCCTATGCAGGGGTAGAAGGACATAATATTAATGGAGGATAACAACAGGGCTAACAGTAATGACATGTAGGAAACAGAGGAAATAGCATACCACTTACACCCTCCCTATGTGGTGAGTTTGTCTGTCGTAGAATGTGTCTTGCAGTGGAAAAATACAAACAAAAAAAACACAGTCATGTATGCAGGCATAGGCACATGACGACATAAACAACATGGTAACAGGATATGGGAATAATCATGTGACACATGGTACATCTGTTGGTCAGGTGTCTGTATGAAAAATAGCGTTAATTTCATACAACACAGTTATACTAAAATGAGCTGCAGCCTATGAACATGGTGGAAAACCATACCTGGTCTGTCCATAGGTTCACCTACATTGCTCATGTTCCCTGAAGGTTTATCTGTAGGTTACAATTTCAGGGGAACATCAATATGACAGTAAATAACACTGGTATGACGGGAGGCAGAGGCAATAACAGGTAATGTCACAATAACATTATACAGAGAAACTCATCTGTTATGTCTTGCTGCCATGCAGAAGTGAATGGACCCATACAAATGAATTCAGACATTAAAGATGTTGGTTGTAGTGCTATGAATGTACTGTAGTTGTATGGCAACATGTCATTACACGTACAGTGGTTATTGTCAGCATGTGTGCCTCCATGTGCATGATGCAGTTCTCCTGCTGCAACACACAAATAACAATACATGAATATGCATGTAACAACAATCTACTACAAGGTACTCTATGCAACAATATTTTCCAAAGTAACACATACATGTACAGCCTGGCACACCTGTTCTGTCTCACTCCCAGGTATGTGGCACTCCCCACTTGCTGTATGCAGGGATGTAAGAAACTGTGTGAGCTTAACTGAGAGACTCAATGGTGGGCCACCACTGGTGGCATCCCTTGACCTTTCATACCAATGTGCCCTGTTGGCTGCATGAGGGATCATGTCAGAGTACTGTCAGCGACATGCCTTCTAGAATCTATTGTGACCTCCCATAGCATTAATCAGGTTGCTGAGGTTGGTCCGCACTTCATTCCTCCAAACTGTATTTCCTGCCCTTCCAAGGAGTCTTAGTCCATGTTAGTATAGAGCATTTATTATTATTCCATTTTCCTGCAGTGATAAATTGTCACCCCTATGTCTGCCATCTGGAAGACAGTTATATGCAAATAATTAGATTAATGGGGTCCCACATACAGAGATGATTATGTTGACAGCTTATGTCAATTTACCCTCTCTGCATTCCTGTGCACTGCAAACTTATATGAAATAGCCCCTGTCCTGTATAGTAGTGTGATATATAAAACAACATATGTGACATGAAAACAATGTCTGAATACATAAGGCATAGAACAACATTATAACTTGTGATATCTGTAGAGATTGTATGTTGGGTATGAACCCATTACAGTAGATATTACAGCAGTGGAATGTAAACCACAATGACATTGTGCCACATGATTCATACAGCCTGCATGCAGTTCACATTAATATACTGCTCATAACATATGTGTAAAACAATAATATTGGGTGGCTGTCACATACTTCCTGTACTGTCAATAGATGTTATGCAACACAAGCCTAAACAGACAACTTATGGGGAAAAAAGCAGTCATAGTAACCTGAGCTGTTTTACATAAATAGCTTATATCAACATAAGCAATAGCAAGCAGTGAATGCTATCCCCATTTTGTCTGTAAAAGTCTTTCGGCTTTTCCCGGTTAGGGGTCACCACAACGGAACTCCGGTCTGCTAATGACTGGCAGTGGATTTTATGGTGCCGAGTTGCCAGCCCGACGCCCAACCTTCAAAGAAGGCACGCCCATTCACGTACGCACCTACATGCATGTCTTTAAAGTCACTCGACCACGGGAAGGACATGCCGACTCCACACAGAAGGCGCTCCAGCCGAGAATCGAATGGGAGAACCTCTTGCTGTGAGGTGACAATGCTAACCGCTGCACCACCACGGCATATATATATCCCCATTTTGTCTGTATGCAATGAAAATCAGTGATAACTACTGCTATATTGCTCTTAGTAGAAAGTATCTGTACAGTAGCAATTGAACAACTTACAGACACTGTCAGAAATCCTCCCTATCTGTAAGCATGCCACAGACAGTGCATGGTAAACAGACATCAACATGGATATAGTTTTATTGAGCTGGTATTTATAGTATATGTGTCCATAAGCATCAATGGATAAATATCCATAAAATAACTACATACTACAAATACATACTTACATAGCAATGTACGGATACTGTCGAAATTCATAGGTATCTGTAAGTATACCACAGACTGTACAGAGTCACCAGCAGTATATACAGATATTTCGTTAGTCTGTTCTTAAATACTGTTCTGTGATGGTGTTTACATTTTTCTTTACAAGTACATATGGGGAAACACTGCTTGTTAGTGATACAGGTGTAACCACCTGTATGGATGCAGGTCAGTCCTACACCCCTCCAGTAAGTCACATTCATTTTTTGTATTCCACACAATTTTCCCTTAAAGCATTAATTTAAGCATATACACATACATTGCTAAGGAGTAATGACAACATAGGTCTATAAAGAGAGAGACATACCATACCACAGCAGTGCTAGCAGGTGCAACATTATCTTTGCAGCTACCTATGAGTCAGGTGTAACTGAAAGTAAGATCAGCTATATGCACACAGCTTTTAATTCCCATTTGTACCATATATAGTTAATGAGGTTCATTAAAATTTAAAGTTTTGGAATCCCATTTGCACATGTCTGTGTAAGTTTTCTAAATCTAGTGCATTAACCAATAGCTTAGTGTAATGGGAAGGTGCTCAGTACAAATACCCAGTAGGTATCATTAAATGGGATCATATATAGCATATACCCATTACCAATCTGATACCGTTACATAAGCACCACTTTTAAATTGTGATTTTGATACATTTACAGATCAGACTATTGGTATCTGCAAACTGAGTGGGACCTCAGTGAGATATCTATTGAAATTTGCTATATCAACATTCTCATTGAGGAGGCTACTTCGAGGAGGCTTCGATATGTCTGAGTGGCCAAATGAACTGAGGAGGAAACCACCCAGATGCTGACCACAGAACTTTGCAATGATTGACATCTTGAACTGGATTGTGAGGGAGAACTGATGTTGCATGGGAATCTACTGGACTGGAGTGCTAGTTTTCCACTGCTACAGTGACCTGCATTGGAGGGATGCTGAAGATCTTTGCTGGATGGTTGCTGAGGTGCAGAGATAGCCAGTGGATACCTACAGTAAGCGTCATAATCCTAAGTGTACCTGCACATTCCTAAGGAAATCAGAGATACAGCTGTGACCCATATGTCTTATATATGCCTTTTTAACTCTATCTAACTGTACTGACAATTAGCTCATCTGGATAATCAAAAAGGTAATGTGACTGTTCTTTCTGTAATTATGGGTTCAGTTCCCATGGTGCTATTTGTTTAATATTGTTTATCATGTACATACTATTAAACATTAGATGTGTTTGTTTTTCAACTTACAAGTACATTTTGCAAATCCAGTATGGCCATGTGACATTAATGGCTATAGCGCCTAGGCCACTGATTACACATTTCCCCATTATCCATAATGCTTTGAGAGTATTTCACAGTCTACTTCTGTATTTGTAACTACTAAGTCATGCAGACAACCCTTAATCAGTTCTGCTTTGCAGAATGCAAAGCATTGTTAAATACCTACCTGCCGAACACAAGACCAGTTCAGTTCTAAGTGTCAACCACATTTTCCACACTGTAAAAGTAAGAAGATAGATGTGATAAAAGCAATGTACAGTATTAGAACAGACCAAGATCTATCATGTACTATTGCAAATAAATTAAAAATTTCAGCACATGCAGAAAAAGTTAGAAGATACACAGATAAATATAAAGAAAAAGTACAAAATAAACAATTTATTGATGACCCAAAAAACTTTTATAGAGAATTGGGAAACAAGGTAAAAGGAATTGAAAGACTTCCAAAAAACAAAGAAATAGATACATTTTGGAGAAGTATCTATGTAGATCCTGTGGAACATAATAAAGATGCTAAATAAATAGAAGTAAAAGAAAGAAAAAGACGTTTAAAGGTACAGGATATGAAATGGTGTGAAGGAACAGCCAGACAGCTTGAACCAAAGTTAAGAAAGCCTCTAACTGGAAAACCCCAGGCCCGGATGCAGTACCTAAGTTTTGGTTAAAAGTATTAACATCTTTGCCCAAAGATTTAGCCATGAGTAATAACCATTTATATGTGAACCCTGACAGACACCAACCTGGCTAACAACAGGAAAAACAATGCTCCTACTTAAGAGTGAACCTGCAAGCTACCCTAAGAATTGTAAACCAATAACTTGCCTTCCGATGATGTATAAACTATACACGGGAATTGATGCTGACTGAGTTTATATTCCTTTAAAAGAAAACGCAATTATGGCAGTAGAACAAAATGGCAATAAAAGAAAGTCATATGGAACAAACGATTATTTGTTGTTAAAGTCATAGTGGACAACTGTAGAAAGAGAAATAATCTATGTATGGCATGGATTGACTACAAAAAAGCATTTGATAGTATCCTACATTCATGGATAAAAGAGTGCTTAAAAATGTATAAGATAGATCCTACACTGATCGACTACATTACAGTGACCATGAAACAATGGCAGACAACTTTGAAATTAAGCCGTGATAAAGGAAAAATTATTATCCCAGGGATAAAAATTTAAAGGGGGATATTCTTGGGTGACTGTTACTGTTGCTATTCTGCCTTGCCCTTAACCCATTAAGCTGTTTACTTAACAACTTAGGCCATATCTATAATTTGGCTCCTAGAAAACAACAAAATGTAAAGACTTCTCACCTTCTCTTTGTCGATGATTTAGCATAGCTCATCAGATGAGCAACTGAAAGCACGACTGCAAGTTATCAAAACTTTTCAGATGATATAAGAATGTCATTTGGTCTTGATAAATGTGCAAAAACAACATTTAAAGCAGGAAAACTGCAGCACCAGAAAAACATCAGTTTGGGACAAGAATGTGATATAAAAGAACTTGAGCAAGAGGGAGTGTATAAATATTTGGGAACTGATGAAGGATCAACAATAAAACATGAACAAGTCAGAATAAAACTTAGTAAGGAATACTTTAGAAGACTTAAATTAATCCTGAAAACAGCATTGACATCTAGGAACAAAATCCAAGCTATAAACCAATTTGCTCTTCCTGTCCTAAGTTACAGTTTTGGACTGACTGGCCCCAAAACGTGTTGGACAGATTAGATAGGAAAACAATTAGGATGCTTCATGCTCACCAAATGATTTATAAAAATCAGTGCATACCAAGATTATATATTCCCCGTTCCAAAGGAGGGATGGGCCTCCTTGAAACTGATTACATGTATAGATTTGCAATTGTGGGACTCCACATGTATCCGCTGACCTCACAAGACCCAAATGTAGTGAAAGTTTTGAAACATCAGGAGAATAAATCTAAGATGACTTCTCTGCTTAACCTAGCAGAAGTGTACCGGCATCAAGCAGGAATGGAAATCAAACCAGAAGTAGATAATCAGGCAGCAACTGAATGTGCCAAAAAACAAAAGAAAGAATATAAGGTGAAGGATCAGATGAGAAGGCAAGAAATGTGGAAAATGCATAAATATAGTTATAAGAATAGAAAACTCCTGGAAGAATCTCATGTTGATCAGGATCGAACACAGGAATGGTTAAGGAGAGGCGAATTCAAAATAAAAGATAAAGGTTAATATTGGCGGCCCAAGATAGTGGGATATGTACACATTGGTTAACAAAGTGACTCCTCAGTAGGTTTATATGTAGCATATATATATATATATATATATATATATATATATATATATATATATATATATATAGGTGCAGTTACATTTGGGTTACCTGCATGCCTATATTGGTGGTAGATGGAAATGTACATTGTGCAGGCATACGTGACACATTGTGTATCACTATACCATTGATATGTGTGCAGTGTAGGCATTACTATGGACAGTAATGCACATTTAAGTTCAGAGTGATGTGGAATCGTAACATGTTTTTGGCTTCCTGGCCCCTTAAAAACTTGTGCGCCATTGTACTATATAGATATATATATGAACTTCTTGTTACCCATATAAACAGCCAGTGAGAGATTTTGAATTAGTGTAAACCTGGTGCATTTTTATGACATAAAAAATATATATAGGGTATCCTCCACTAAAGGTATTGCCAAAAATTCCAAATATAAGACCAAACAATAATAAGGCAGTAACCATCATGCTGAGTCTAAAAACTAATACAACTTTATTAAAACAAAAAATAAAACAGCATCATAAGCGCTTTCGGGTGTAACCCTTGATCAGATGATAAACCAGTCAAATGCCCACACCTTTTTATACATAAACTATGACCAATCAAATTCAGTACTGAACCCTCCTTTTCATTAAAGCCAGTTTTAAAGGGACCACTTCATTCAAACCTGGGGCTTTATCAGCTCCCAGTCTAAGAATACATTGCATTTCTTTGCATTCAGTCTCATTCTTTAAATCCCCCATTCTGTTACTCTTAATAACTATCTGTATAACCGTGAATAAAAATACATGTCCCTCATGCAGAGTTATGTGTTTATACAAAGCATTGTGTTCATTATTCAACCTTATATCGGACAGATGTTTCAAAATCCTGTCCTTTTGCCTGCAGTTAGTTTTCCCAACACAATACGGACTACATTGTTGACAAATAGCAATATAAACAACATTTTGTGTATTACAATCCGCATAAGCATTTAAAGAATACATCTTATTGGTTCTCGGATGACAAAAAAATTTTCTTTCATAATATTTTGAAACATCTGTCCGATATAAGGTTGAATGCTAAACATAATGCTTTGTATAAACACATAACTCTGCATGAGGGACATGTATTTTTATTCACGGTTATACAGATAGTTATTAAGAGTAACAGAATGGGGGATTTAAAGAATGAGACTGAATGCAAAGAAATGCAATCTATTCTTAGACTGGGAGCTGATAAAGCCCCAGGTTTGAATGAAGTGGTCCCTTTAAAACCAGCTTTAATGAAAAGGAGGGTTCAGTACTGAATTTGATTGGTCATAGTTTATGTATAAAAAGGTGTGTGCATTTGACTGGTTTATCATCTGATGAAGGGTTACACCCGAAAGCGCTTATGATGCTGTTTTATTTTTTTGTTTTAATAAAGTTGTATTAGTTTTTACACTCAGCATGGTGGTTACTGCCTTATTGTTTGGTCTCATTTTTATGACATGGGATGTTGTTTCAGTGATAAGAAAAGTCTCTGAGAGATGGTTCTGTCCTCCAGTCAGTTTTGGCTTCTGTTTTTAAAAGTAATTCAGCCCACCGAATATTTATATTGTTTGCCAAACAGACAGAGGAATTAACTCAGATAAAGTAACTGAAAGCTGTGTATGCCGAATATCGACCACCTCTTAGAAATCTGTATGAGTCAGTAGCATATGGTGAGGTATTTCAGTCTGTATTCATTATTATATGACCACTGTCCCTTTTTTCCATTTTTTTATATAATGACATTGCGCTTCCTGCAAACTGAATAATTTGTGTTGTGCAATATGTACAGCACATAGCACTGTACTCTAGACTTTGCATATTTAATGATACTGACAATGACAACACAACTGCTTTGGATCAGTTACCCTATCACTTCACTATCGGATAAATCACACCAATTTCTTAGTAAACTAAAATGTTATGGTCAAATGTGAAATTTACATTCACAATATCACCCTAATTTTACCTTGTTTTTGGTGAGAATTAATGCATTTCTCAAAATACAGGTAACATTGAGATTCCCATTGCTGAAATGAAGAACAGAGCATTTGCTGATACAGTTAAGTTACTACTCCCAGGGATTTAATAAACTATGTGTAGATTTTGTGCAGTGAGCAGCAGCACTTAATGAATATTAATGCCGTGGCTCACCTTCAAATGTAAGCAAGCAGGGTTTCATGGCACCCAGGAAACCTTGTAAGGCAACATGGATAGCAAACTTAATTACAACCTAGCAAATTGGGTTAGTGGGAGTGCGTAGAATGCCACATGACCAACAGGGTTTTTCATAAATTAATGTATTATATTGCGGGGACTGGACAGGACAGTGTATGTGTACAATCCAGCATACTGGGCTAGCGAGATTGCATGGAATGCCACAAGGACCACCAGGGTTTTTTATATATTACTGTATTATGTTGTAGAGACAGGACAGGACTGTGTGTGTACACTACAGCATACTGAGCTAGCAGGATTACGCAAAATATCACACTGACCACCAGGGTTTTTCATATATTAATGTAGTATGTTGCGGGGACAGGACAGTATATGTGTACACTCCAACATACTGGGATAGCAGGATTGTGCAGAATGCCACACGGATCATCAGGGTTTTTTATATATTAATGTATTACATTGCAGGGACAGGACAGAAGAGTGTATGTATACACTCCAGCATACTGGGCTAGCGGGATTGTGCGGAATGTCACATGGATCACCAGGGTTTTCATATATTAATGTATTATGTTGCAGGGGCAGGACAGTACAGTGTATGTGTACACTCCAACATACTGAGCTAATGAGATTGCATGGAATGTCACACAAACTACTAGGGTTTTTCATGTATTAATGTATTATGTTGCAGGGACAGGACAATGTATGTGTACACTCCAGCACACTGGGCTAGCAGAATTGTGTAGAATGCCACACGGACCACCAGAGTTTTTCATATATTAAAGTATTATGTTGTAGGGACAGGACAGGGCAGTGTGTGTGTGCACTTCAGCATACTGGGTTAGTGGGTTTGGGTGGAATGTCATACAGACTACCAGGGTTTTTCATATATTAATGTATGTGTTGCAGGCACAGCATAGGACAGTGTATATAGTGCTGAATATTGTGGAATCCAATTCCAGGTAGTCTGTACAAGTTGTGTCAATGATCTGTATGGGTACATGGACTGCCATTCATAAGAAACATTCATGGGAAGTGAGTTTATTGAATAGGGACACACAGATGAAGTTTAGGGATGAACATCGGGAAGGAGGACAGGTGAACCATTGCCATGTACTGCACATGAGGAAATGTAAAAGGAAGGCAGTTGCAGCAGGAACACTGGTCACATCTCCACATGGCACAGTATGGATTGCACAGTGACAAATGTATATGATGTGACTGTGACACAAGGTGACATAACAGTGCAGGATGTCTGTGTGATATAAGCATCCAGACATGAAGAGTGGAGAGGACATGTATCATGAATGTTAAATACAATTGGGGTTGGGTGCATATTGTGAAGCTTTGCAGATTGATTTGCCTGTGTATGTCTGTATTGTCAGCACAGTGTTCCAACAAGTAGGACACCGATACAGGCTCATGGCCAACAGTAAAACCATCCCGCACAATTATCGACAATATCAGTATAATACCACCAGTAATACCCATGTCTCTGACACAGCATATGTGTTTCTGTGTGAGCATAGATGGTTCTGCACCACACATTTGTACAACTGTTAGGCCATGTTAGCAATCTATGAGTGTAATCAAGCACACCCTCCTGACTACTAACATATGCAGGAGGTGTGAGGAGACACACTTGACATTATGATCACTACAGGCTAGTTGACTGGTACTGCGGTGGTGGTGCTGCGGTAGCGTTGTCGCCTCACAGTTAGACGTTGCCCGTTCGATTCTCAGTTAGAGCATCTTCTGTGTGGTGACATGCATGAATGGGCGTTCCTTCGTTGAAGGTTGTGCATTAGGCCCAGCAAGCCAGCACGTAAAAATCTACTGCCAATCATTAGCAGACTGGAGTTCCGCTGTGGTGACCCCTAACCGGGAAAAGCCAAAAGACACAACAACAGGCTAGTTGACTGGTGTGCATGGCAGAGATATATATGGCACAATCTGCAATTTCATGAATGTGAACAATGCTGTCAATGTTGTTAAACAGCTATGTATGTCATGAGTGCATCACTTAAACAGATACCACACATGCATGTGATATTACACCTTGATAGGGGTTCTGTGCCATCAAACAGTAATGTTTATGCAACAAAACTAATACCTGGATATGGACAAATAGATGTGTGACAGGTAGCACACTTCAGTTACACATCATTAGAAGATGTGTATGGAGGGACATGCGGAAGGGTGCATTGTACTCAGGTATTTGTGTGGTGAAGGCTGTGAGCTATGAAAGTAGTATGAAAATAACTAACAAAATATACCCAATGGCTATAAGACTTGTAAAATAAACAGAACCATGACCAACCAAGTATTTCTGAAGCGTTTTTAATGATCCACACACTAAGCGCTTTCACCATCAACACATGGCATCATCAGAGTGACTGGAATCAAGTTAAGCCAATGCTTTATACATATTGGTTAAACAATGTTCCAATTAACCAAAGCCATAATTACCTTGTTCTTAAAGAAGCATGTGTCAAAAAAATAATAATGACAATAATAATACAGTCCCAGCCTCAGAGTTAACAATGACTATAAAATATACACATAAAAAGTACATGGAAATACATATAAAAATATATGCATATCAAATAATTTACTTTATAATTTATACACTTAAACATTATATCACTTTAATATCTAAATAAAGTTTGCCTTTTGCTTCAATATTGGTTTTAAGGAGATGCATTCATTAAGCCCAGGTGGCATAAAGGCATTTAAAATAATCTGCCATTTATATTCCAAAAGTTCCACCTTTAATTTTTCATCTCCTCCTCTTTCACTGAACAACACCCTGTCTATGACAAAAAATACAAATCTCCTAAAATTAGTACACTTTGTACTGTGTATATATAAAGCATTGTGTGTATCATGACTCTTGATAGCCCTAAGGTGCTCACCTATCCTGTCTTTTAATCTCCTAATTGTCTTGCACTCCCCTCTATGCTGAAACCAGTGGTACAAGAATCGGGAACACACATAGGTAGCAATCTGAACGTCAACCAAGTGTCCACAGTGGTATGGAAAGGCTATGTCATGCACCTCAGAAGTCAGGCCATTGTATCCAGATCTGAGAAGGATATAACAACACTGTACTGAGCCCTCATCTGAACAATAAAACAGTATAATGCCTCCTTTTGCATGTACCTCACCAGACACCTGCAGCAGCTAGACAGACCATGAGGGTTTCACACCAAGAAAATACAGGTCCTACAAACCATGCCATGATGTAAGTGGATATACTGAAATCCCTTTTACTGAAGTCTGTATTGGAAAGGATGAGGTGACTTGGGCCTGGACTACAAGATATCTCTGACCCTGACCTAATGTGTATACTGCATATCTGACAATCAGCGGAGTCTGTTGAGAGGAAGATGGTAAAAGCAATGTCCCATGTGCTGTTATAAAATGCTTTCTCTAATGTCAAGCAAGTGCACAAACATACACACACACACACTTGATTACAGTGAGACTAGAACCCTTAACTACCTAAGTACATGACTACAGAACACAGTACTTTATGCAGGTGCCAAGGCACAAGTCTGACTTGGAGTGTTTCAGACAACACTCTATAGTTGATGACATCAGCAGTGTCTGTTGAGGAGAATATAACAGTGTCCCATATGCTGGTGTAAAATACTCTCTGTAATGTCAAGCAACAGCACAGACACACACACACAGACACACACACACACACACACACACACACACACACACACACACACACACACACGCACACACACACTTCATACTGTCTTCAAACATCGACCTTATAAAAACATACACAAAAAAAAAAAGAAAAAAGTACCCTAACAGGTTTAAGCGGGGGGTAAGCCATCCTGCACCCCCCCCCCGCAACTTAAATATACCAAATCTGAGACCGCACTACATTGCAGTAAATGGAAATCTCCCCTTACGGAGATTTCCATTTACATGCTCGAGATTCTGAGCATTCGATATTCTTGTGTCGACAATGTCAAATTCGACATTGTTGGCTTTCGAGAATATAATATAGACCACATCTTTGAGCTCATGTAGGAAGCAGCCTGGGACACTGTCCAGTCCCATTGATGCTGCGTTTTTGGCTTTGAAGAGGGCTGTTTTAACCTGAGTGTCTGTGATTTCAGGGGTGCTACATTCTTCTGGTATGGTTATGGGCCCTTTTGGGGGTGGGAGGGGGTAACGTTTGCACTGAAACTGTCTGCCAGGATGTTGGCAATATTGGTCGATTCAGTGTATTTTGTGCCATTCTACACTAACTCCGAGCAGATCTGGGAATTGCCACTTAGATTTTTGACAAGCTAAATAATGCCTTGTGGTTATCTTTGGAGTCCTTGGCAATTTTCCTTTTGAAGTTAGCCTTGGATGATTTTATGAGGGATCGTAGTTTCTTGCTGATACTAATCAGGGATGTCTTCCCCTCTTGGGATTATACTCTTTTCTGTACTAGTTTCCTCCTTCTATTGTATAGCTTGTTTATGGCAGGGGTCCACCAGACTGGTTTCCTTTTCTTGGAGGAGTGAGTCTTGGTTTTGCTTGGGATAGCATGATCCTTTCATTCTTGTAGGTGCCCGTAGAGTGCATTAGTAAAGGATTTTGCAGCTTTGGCCGTGTTATCCTTTAGCATGGGAGATTTGAAACTTTTCACCTCGGTCTTAAGTAAAGTGAAGTTTGCTTTTGAAAAGTTTTTCACAGTGGTTTCTTTGACTGGGGGTGGGGGTAGAATGTGGATATCCAGAGTGATTAGTTTATGGTCAGATCTAACCAGCGAGGGGTTGACCTCTGGTGTGGAACACTGGTCGCCCATGTTTGTGATGACCAGGTCCAATATGTTGTCACCTTGGGTGTTTGAGTTTATAAATTCTAGGAAATGTTGGACAAGGAAGTTAGTACTTGAATAGTTCTCCCAGTTAAAGTTTGGGTAATTGAAATCACCCAATATCAGGGTGTTTGGTCAGACCTTTATGTTTCCAGAAATGCGGAATGGGGGTCCTGGGACATGGTGGGTGATATGTAGCAAGCTACAATTTGAAATGCAGTTCTGCCCATTGTTAGTTGCATGTGGATGATCTCTGAAGCATCGTGCTGTGCCACTAACCTGAAGGTGTGGGTATCCTTGATGAATATGGATATGACCCCACCTTTTGTATTTCGGTCTGGGTTTTGTGGCCGAAATGTATGGTATGAGTTGTAGCAAGGTTGTTCTGGTTCGCCTAGACAGAAGTCTCTGAGCAGGCGAGCCAAGTAAATTGTCACAGGGAATATTTATTCGGTATTTGCTTTGCACTTTGCACTACATGTTCCGCTAGGCTATTTGACTGTGGGTACTCAGGACTACTAGTACATGGATAAAGTCCCATTCTTTTGCAAATTTCTGAAATAGCTGACTGGTAAAGTGGGCACCATTGTGTGGACTACCACGGACTGAAAAATGGTATTTCAACTTAGTAATGACAGTACTGGACGTTAGGTTAGATAGCAGATCAATTTTGAACCAGTTTGAATAAGAGTCTACCAACACTAAGTAATTTTGACTGTTCCACTCAAATATGTCAGTGGCTACTGTTGACCAAGGTAGTTTGGGAATCTGGCTTAGCTGAAGTGGCTCATTTGGCAAATGTGGTTTAGTATTATTACACACTGAACAAGATGAAAGTACGTTATCAATATCTTTTGATAAAGAAGGCCAAAGCACTAGCCCTCTCTCCCTTCTTTTGGTAGATTCAGAACTTGGGTGGCCATGAGACAAAATCTGGATGTACTTATGTTGAAAGGAAGTAGGAACGACAACTTTAGGACCCTTGAAAATGATACCATCTTCCATCAACATCTCATCTCTGTAAGGAAAATAAGGTTGCACTTCTGTTGGTACACAAGATTGTTTGGACAGCCATCCAACATTGACGAAGTGGTTGAGCTTTTGCAAAATTGGATCAGCCTTTGTATGGTCTCTTAGCTCATCAAGTCTTGTGGTAGAAAAATTGTGCACTTCCCTGAGCATCAAGCTTTTCTGTGGTATTTCTGGGTGATCTGGATAATGTATCAGCCAGATAAAGAAGTTTTCCTTTTGTATAGACCATTTTGAAGTTGTACTTTTGTAATCTAAGCATTATTATTTGTAGTTTTGCTGGAGCTGTATGCATAGGTTTCTTTAAAATAGTGACTAGGGGCTGATGATCAGTCTCAATCTGGATAGCTCGGCCACAAATATAATCATGGAACTTTGAACATCCAAACACAATTGCCAAAAGTTCCTTCTCAATCTGAGCATACTGCATCTCAGTTTGGGTAAGAGTTCTAGATGCATAGGCTACTGGTCTGCCCTCTTGAAGAATAACTGCACCAAGACCGAACTTTGAAGCATCACAGGAAAGAATCACTGGTTTGTGGATATCATAGTATCTTAACATAGGTGGGCTGGCAATTTTCTGTTTAAGGTCATCAAATGCTCTCTGCTGTTGTTCCAACCATGACCAGTTAATATTTTTATGTATCAGGCCTCTTAAGGACACTGATAATTCACTGAAGTCTGGTATAAATTTGCCCAAATAATTAACCATGCCAAGAAAATGCTGTAAGGCTTGGACATTGCCTGGTGCTGGCATCTGAAGGATAGCTCTTTCTTTGGAAGGATCTGCTTGGAAGCCTGAACTGGTAAATAAATTGACTTACATAAGTAACGTCTGGTAGCCTGAATTTACATTTCAGAGGATTGAGCTTTAGATTACCTTCACGTGCTCTTTTCAGTACTTTCCTGAGGTTTCTGTCATGCTCTGATTCACCATTGCCTCCAACTAGTAAAACATCCACTATTATAGCACATGGATAACCTGAAAAAATTTGCTCCATTGCATGCTGAAAGACTTCACTAACAGAATTTATTCCAAAAGGCATTCTGAGAAATCTGTATCTACCAAATGGTGTGCTAAATGTAGTCAGCTGTGAAGATCTGCGATCAAGCATTACTTGCCAAAATGAACTTTTTGCATCTAAGACAGAGAAAAACAGTGGCATTTGTCATGAGGGTAGCAACTTCTTCGACTGTATGCATAGGATGGTGAGGTCTCTTTAATGCTTTGTTTAAGACTTCTAGGTCAATACATATTCTGATTTCATCTGAGCTTTTCTTATGAGTGACTACCATGGAAGACACCCATTCAGTTGGTTCTGTGACTGGACAAATCACACCTTGCTGCACCATCTTATCTAACTGGACTTTGACTCTATGCTGCATAGCTATTGGAACTCTTCTCACTGGTCTGACCACTGGACTAACCTCTAGGTCTAATTTCGTGGAGTACACAACTGGAAGTTTACCTAACATCTTCTAAAACATCGGCATGCTCTGAGAAAATGGCATTGGTGAAACTGGAACTAGGACATATGCTTACATGGTGGACGTCTTTAAAGGAAAACAGTTTCATTCTTAAATGGTCTTTGAGACCTAATAATGACTGTACAGGTCTTCTGACTACATAAAACTGCAAGCTGTAACTGTTTCCAGCTGAATAGCATGAAAGCATTACTGAGCCTTCGGTTTGAATCTCTTCACCTCCGTAAGCAACAAGCTTCACACAATTGGTCAAATTAAGTTGTTCACCGGCTCTTACTCTAGCAAATGTTTTTGCTGACATAACATTGTACTTTGAACCAGTGTCTGCTTTGAGCTCTGTGGGTTTACCATTAATCAGGACACTACAAAACACTTTGTTTTTTGCCAGCAAATCCACTGCCTTAACCTTTTCACCAACCACTGATACACCATCTACATAGAAAGAGAGTTGCAACTTTCTATATGATCAACTTGCTTTTTTGAGTGACCTTTCTTAATAAATGAATGAGGCTTGCTTGATTTACAAAGCTTTTGAAAGTGGTTCCATTTTTTACACTTGTGGCATTGCTAACCAAATGCTAAGCACTTTTCTCTTTTGGACTTGTGACTGGCACCATAATTATGACAGTTAACAACGTGACCTGACTTGGGTTTTGCTGACTCACCTTTATGCTGCACTGAGCATGTCTGTTTTACTGAGCTAGTCTGAGAACTTGCTGGAAAGATATGGACTCTCCCTGGAAATCCTGCAAGGGCTTCAGCTACCATGTGCTTGGGCCTGTTTCTGTTAGCCATGTGCTGCATGCTATCACTTGCAAGCATATTTGTGTGTCTTTCTGTAAGCTTGTGTATCTGAAAAATCTCTATGGCTTTGCTCAATGTTAAATCACTGTCTCAAGGCAAAATCTTTATTAACACCACACATAAGCCTGTCTTTTATCAACTCATCTTTCAAATCACCAAACCTGCATGTTTTAGCTTTGTTTCTCAAGTCAGTAATGTAAGTTACAAAGGTTTCTCCTGGCTTTTGGTTTGTTGTACTGTATAAAATAAGTGCATCTTCAATGTAACATTTGTCTGAGGGTTACACATTTCTCTAAATTTACATTTCAAGCACTCAGGGTCCTCCCTTGATTCAGCTTGTACAACAATATGGTGGTTTTCCCCTTCTCCTGCATATACTGCTGATGCATACACAAATGAACGCACTCTTTCAGTGGCTTCTGACCCTGCTAGATTAAGCAGAATAAATGCCCTCATACGTGCATCTTTGTCAGAAATAAATGCGTGTATGAAAATATCATATTCCTGCTCAAATACTTTCCAATTCTCTGTAGTATTATGATCAAACACAAGTGGACTGGGTCTGCATAATGTCTCAGCTATGCCAACACACAGTAATAAAGATCCCTGGAATTATGTACAAGCACACACATACATATACACCGAAATTTATGCTGGAACTTGTAACTATGCTCAACAGCACAATAGACTCTTCAAAATAACTGCACTTTGTAAAATAAGTTTCCATACACAAGAACACTTTGAAATCACTGTACTTTGTGAAACTGCCCCTTATCAGTGTAAGAAACACTTCAAAATGACTGCACTTTTCAAATAAACTGTACACAGCAGAAGAACCTTCTCAAAATGGCTGCACTTTGCAAAATAACTGTACTTTGCACACAGTAAACTCTTCAAAGTAATTGAACTGTAATAAAGCACACACTGCAACCACTTTGCACACTCTGAGATACTTTGAACCACTCTAGTTATTTACTAGAAAAATTTAGCCATTTTGCTTTTTCATGCTTATTCTGCCCTTTTATTGCACTCATTATGCTCATTTGACTTTTATCATGCTCCTTATACTTTTCTTGTGCTCGTGTTACTTAACACATGCTCGTTATGCAAATTAGAAGTAGTTCTGAACATATTCATAAATATTTCAGATAACTTTATCAAATAACATGGTTTCAAACATTTTGCTTAATTAATGTGTTTTGTGCTTTTCATTTGATTAATAATATGACTTGTGCTTTGTGTTTGTTTAATAATACATTGTGTGCTTTGTAAATGCTTCATATCATTTCCTTTATAAAATAAATCATTTATGCGAGTTTTTTCATTACCTGAAATTTGTTTCTGACCTTTCTGGATCGTTTGAATACTGTATCACTCAACCTGCTCAATATACCTTGCCCATTAACTCTGCACCTCATGGCTTGAAGAAGTTTCATTCCTGATCCCATTCTAGCACCATGTCACTCCTCTGGTCAGGAGAAAACAGACAGTTGTGGGTTCAGTTCAAGCAGCTTTATTATATACAAACACATCAGGACTGAGGCTTGTAACTTAAACTTAAATAAACTTATAAACAGATTAACTACTGCACTCATACATGTTAATACTCTGGCTATTCTATCAAAATGGCACTGCTTCCTGCATGTGCTCTCTATTTATATGCATGTGCCCTCACTTTGAAATGCTTCTTAAAGTTACAACACACACACACTGTTCTACATCGCCTAAGTGCACAGGCTACAGAACACAGAACGTTACACAAGTGCCATGACAGAAGTCTGACTTTTACATGGCTGCAGGTCAACTTATAATGGATAACATCAGCAGTGCATATTGGAGAGAAGAAGTTAGGAGGTCTGCATGACACGGATCTGTAGGCATATGCAAGTATCAAAATACTGTCAATTCATGGGATTGGAGCTGTAACTGTCTGCTCTTCTGGCTAGACACACATACACACACAGTTGACTGCAGTGAGAACAGAACCCCTACCTGAGTACACAAACTACAGAACTCAGTACTTTTACTAAAGTGCCATGGCACAAGTCTGACTTTTATATGGCTGCAGGTCAACTTATATTCTCTGTTTGTGGTTTACAACTTATAATAGATGACATCAGCAGGCCATGTGGGAAACAAAATTTTGGGGGACCTGCATAGGCTCATAGCTTCATTAGGCTACGAGTTTAATGGCCTTACAGTGTTTAGAAGCCTAGCTGTGTAAAACTGCAAGTACCCTTATTGAGCATAGTTGGATGGTCATTTTTAGCAGAGCGATGTTGTGAGCAGCACCAACTGGCCCTGTCCATGAAGGACATAGTTGCCACCCCAGAACTGGCTTTACAATCACCCAACCAGTTGTCAAAGTTATGTTTGAACAGGGTCATTGAGGAGCACTGATTCACACACAGTGGGAGCCTATTATAGAGGAGTGGAGGTCATTGGGGGATATATCTGTCTCCCCAGCATGTTCTGTTTATGTCATGGACTAGGTCGAGAACCCTGGGCAAAGTTATTCTTGTCCCATTTGATTTGCAGATGTGCAGCATTTCCAGTAGGGCAGGGTCAGAGACTGCTCTGTAGGCCAGGCACAAGTCACCTGTCAGCAGCCTGTAGGATACAGAGTACACTGTCAGGTCTTTCATCTGTCCAGGTATGTCATGTTTGTAGGCCTTGGAGTCACCCAGGTACAATCCTGTTTTCTCTAATTGCTGCAGGTGTCTGGTGAGCTACAGACAAAAGGGAGCATTGTACTCAATTAGTGGTCTGATAAGGGTTGAGTACAGCAGAGGTATGACTACCCTGTTCTTGGATGTGATGTCAATATGTATGATGTGCACAATACAGAATGTGTGTGTCCGCTATGGACACACAGTGATGAAAGTGTAGGTTGCTATCAACATGTGTTCCCAAGTCTCACAACACTGTATTTGAGCTTAGAAGGGTGCTATGTATATCATAATTAGCAAGGGTACTTCATTGCCAAAGGGGACAGTGAGCCATTGTATGCTTTAAGGTTCAATCCTTGAGTTTGGCACCAATCACTTGTGTGTGGCAGCTCCATCCATAATATATTACCATCATTGGGGCACTCTATATTAATGTGTTCAGTTGCCAGTCATCTGCAAACTTGGTAAACCACAGGCCATCTACCATTGCCTGTGCTTCAGGGAAATAGTTTGCAAACATTTGAGGGCCCAACACAGATCCTAGTTGTATTCTAAAAGTAATTGGCTAATGGAGGTGCAGTCCTCAACTTTGAGAGTGTGTGTTATGTCAGTGAGCCAGTTGCCTATCCCTGTACTACTGTATGGCTTAATTCACACATGGAAGATCTTTACTATGACACATGAATGGGGGATAGTGTCAAAATCCTTGGATAAGTCAACATAGGTGGTATGTCCTCATCCAGATTTGTGGAGTCAGTTTCCAAGAAGTTCACAAGGTTCAATAAGCAAGATATACCCTTGACAAAAACAAAATGGGTAGGGTCAAGTGTGTTGAAGCTCATGTATGCCCCTGTGAATATGTTCCATGCTGATTCATTCCCTCCTAGCCTTGCAAATAAGGGTTTTTAGGCATATGGGTCAATAGTTTTAGTTCTGCATGTTACCAGATTGATGTGTATTGCATAGCACACAACATTTGATGTTACATTTTCTACTATGGTTGATATATGTGTGGAAAAAGTACTGAGGCACAAGGGTTGCAGTGCTTGGTGGGGGGAGGTGGCAACCGATGGATGTATTGTAAATATGTGACATATTGTTAGATAGGGCCCCCAGGGTGTAATGTTTCTACATGTAATTTCATGTCATACACAGGAAATGGACAGTAAACAGGAGTAATACAGCATAATATAAACATTTCCATAGTGTGGCGAGCAGCAGGTTTCCACAACAGTTAGCATAGTCCATACACCTGCGAAATGCACGTTTGTGCGTAGATAAGCAGTGCACAAAAATGAGCCACATTGCTAAAGCCTGACAGTTAGTACTGAGTCTATGAAATACACCTGCTGCTTACTTGACTCTGTGGCAGCATGTGTTAATGTATTGATACATTCCTTTTTTTGGCCCAGATGGTACTGGGTTTGAATACAGATGTGTCTAGTACTTTAAAATACTTTTCATTACAGAGTGGTAATGCAATGAGATGAATTGTTTATATGAGATGTGTTGCTGTGTGTTGGCATAGTACAGCAGGTTTAAGTGCCATTGAGCAACTGTAACCCCTTTCTGACAGTTAGTATTGAGTGTCTGGAATACACCTGTTACTAAACTGACTTTGTGGCAGCATGTGTTAATGCAGTTAATGCAGTGATCTATTCCTTTTTGGGGCCAGATGGTACTGGGTTCGAATACAGCTGTATGTAATACTTTTAACTGCTTCCACATTGTCATTGCTGCACTTTGGTGTGATGCTCACCATTGCACAATAATGCATTAAAGAAAAAAATGGGTAAGCTAGAACAGTGGTGAAATGGGTTGCGAGCAGGGGGAAGAACGAAGGGAAACCAGGGCAGGAATGTGCAGGAGCGAGGGAAAGTACCATAGCTATCCATTACTTTAACAGTGTAAAGTGAACATATCTGACAAATAATAACTGAATTCGGACTGTCACCTCCAGACAGAGAGGTGACCACAACACAATTATGTTGTATAACCAATTAGACCAAATCAAGTGTGTCAAGAAGACACATGTGCAAAATGAAGAGCTTTGTACAGGACAATTTTGTTTTTGTGGGACAGGTGCCCATTTATTTCTTTTGAGAGAGAGAGGTGTTGGGAAAGTGACATAGGAATGTCTGGGTGAGGTAAGTTGGGCAGGTGAGGAAGTAATTGCAGACAGACAAGACAAATAAGAGACAGGGATGTTGATGGATGCAAAAAGTTGCGGGACACCATGATTCGGGTGAGGGTGGGAACATTCTGAACCCATGGTCTTCAAGCTGGGTGACAGTGAGAATTGAGTTCTCACCCATTGGACTGTCATCATTGTCACCTCACTCCTCCACAGGCTGGAGTACCTGATGTCTGCATCTCTTCCTCCTGGTATTATATAAAATGAGGGAGAGCAGTTTCTCCAGCTGATGTAGGCATGCAGCAACAGTGCAGCACACAACCCTATGCACCATCTCTGGCAATTGTGTGTGTGATAAAATCACTGCCTCCACCACTGCTCCTGGAAGGTACCACTGGACCAGCCTCCAGGGCAGGACTATCTGAGGGGGCAGGTAGTGCAGGGGCAGCAGAGGTGGTGCTGCCAGTTTGGCTCAGAGATGTGCTGGGCAATGGTGTTGGAGATGGTTGGGGGGCAGGTAGGTCTTGTGGTGCAGGTCGATCCTACTGTACTGTGGAGCATTTAGTGATGTGGTACACATGGATAACATGGACACATTTTGACGATACCTAATTAAAAAACAATAAATAAAAATAAAAAAAATAAAAAAGAGAAGATAAGGGTTGGGGTGAGAGGAAAAAAGAGAGAAGATTAGTACCTTCATATGTGACATAGAAAGCACTGATACAATTAATTGACTCTATTACTGATACAATTATTGACTCTATTATCTTAACTTTTACTTTTAAGACTACCAACACCTAAAAAATAACTATTACTTTTAAGACTACCAGCTCCTTACAGATGCACACTATACTACAGACTGCAGCAAGTACTCCTTGACATGTGCATATATTGCACATATGCATGTTCCAATTAAACAGATTGCATTCTACAGCAGGGCATTTGTGCCACTGGTATAGAGGTTTTAATGTAATTTAAATATAAATTACAGAAGTAACAGTATTGTATAGCTGGGAAGTGAGGTATATGAACCCACAACCCCTGACTAAAGTGTAATATTGTACTCTTGGTTTGGGCTACAGACTAATGCATGCATACATGCTTTTACAGTTGAGATATGCATGCTCAATTTGATACAACTCCGTAATATACCAAAAATATATTTAACTTTTAATGCTAGAATAACACTACTGTTTTGCTGCATACATACCACATGCTTCCCTCATCCTCACCAATCTAGCCCCATAGGTTTGGAAATTTACCTCATGATTACGTGCAGCTGTGGAAAAAATAGAACAGAATACCATTATGAATACCAGTCTTGCCTATATTCAGCTTTTAAGTCTTACAAGTACTGTCTGTAGTTGATATTTATGCAGGTGTGGGATGTCCAAAGTCCTAAATTTCCCAATCCAGCTGTCAAGGGTATCCCTCTTCCTCCTCTGGAGGTCATTGTAGTGATACCTACATTGTTCACCAGTGCAGGGGATACTGATAGCACTGGTTATAGCACAGGGTAAACTATCCCAAGCTTCTGACTTATACTGAGAGCCAGAATAGCCCCCCCTGCAAAAGCCTGGTACTGTGGTTCTTAACTAGGAGTTCATTAAAAATCTTGGACTCCTGAACACCCCATCTCTGTGCTCTAAACCTGACACCTTCCCCACAAATGCCTGCCATGTCTGTCATGGATCTACAGCAATGGAGAATGATGATTTTCTGCCAATTACAGTCATCACATTTACTAGGAGTGCATTCAGTGTTTGAAAATGTTGTGCTCCTCATGCCATTGCATAAACACATTGATCAGCAGTGCGTACCTATGAGGACTGTGTTTGCTCAATGGTAAGCTGAGCACAACAGTAGCAAACAAAGTAAATTCAAGGTTGTTGGGTGTACAGACAGTTGTGCATGTGTGTTAGACAAATGTGAAGGCCATGGCAGTCCAGATACCAGAAATATACTTACAGGAATATAGTACACAATATACCCACAGTCATATATTTGAGAATAAATGTGATAATACATAAACAAATGAATACATAACTGACAAACTACTAGTGCCTCAGCACTCATACATTTAATTAATATCAGCTACACCATGTCAAGTGTTATAAGTGCGGGTGACTATAATGGGAAGTGGAACAGCAATAAAAGTGTATGGAATATGTAGTCTTTCAGCCCAGGACCATGTGTATAGCAGTCCTGCACTTACATCGTTTGCCCCAAGAAGGTTGAGAAAACACTCATCTATGTTGCGGCTCATTGCTATAAACTGCAATGTCACAACAGTAAAACAAATGTTGCACACACTGTACCAGAACCCAGGACCATCTGTACTCCAGCCCTACACTTACACCTGCTGCCACAGGACTAGTTACATGACATTTCTTATTTTACTAATCATTCTTAAAGTCTTGCTGTTATCCGCTGAGCAAAATCACTTAGCAGGTTTGCACGATGCCTAATAGTATTAATTGAATGCATCCAGTTTCTGTTTTTGACTGTCTGGGTCCTGTCTGGCCAGTTGTCCAGTTTGTGTTAAGCTGTGCATTATGGAAACAGTGCCCCCCCAAAAAAAAGAAAAAAAAAAAAAAGGAAAAGTATTTGAAATGAGGAAAGAGATCTATGACATACACATACATATACACTAGAAAATGTTAGTACACATGACATATTTCTACATAAGTCTGAATTATAACTCTCACTCCAATGCATCTTCAAAACACAGGATGGGTGCCTTATCCCTCTTTGCCACACAAGCAGCTTTGCAGCAAATCAATATGCACTCAACCAACTGCAACAGCATCTACACTGATCTCAAACCATACAGGTGTTATTTGTACATGTGTTAGTGCACCTAGTGATCACACAACCTGCCATGATTATTGCTTACAAATATAGAGCTCTGCCTTACATTTCTGTTTTTGTTGGCCATTCTTCATTTATCTGAGCAGTAATCTGAGACACACAGTGTGTACGCCATTCTATATCATTGGCCTTACAATGTGTGAGGATATTAAGTGGAAATAGTAGCATATCATATGCAGTTGCCAACAAATGAAGGGCAGGTTGGATATTAAGGAACACAACCTGTGACTTGTTTGCTGCTTACTTACTTTTCCAACCTACTTGCCTGGTACAGAAGATAACTGATATTAACAATGCTAAATCTTCTATTGCTGTGTAACTCCTACATTGGTTCTTTATATTGTATATTCAATTAATGTATATAATTTGCTCTGTAAAATTGTATATTGTGTTACTTCATTATTGTTATCATATTATACTTGTGCTATGCTTTACTGACTGTTATGTGGGGCTTTTCTCCCCGGGCCTCTGCTGAAAACAGACCTGTGTCCAGTCAGAATTTCCCATTAAACAAAATAAATAAATAAATAAATAATAAATAACCTTACATCTAACACTTTGTAGATCTAACCTGACACACCCAGTGGGAGCAAGGCAGCCTGCAGTGCTGTTGTGTTTTCCTTCTCCAACCACTAATCATTCACAGTTGCAATCCATTAAAAACAATCACTGAGAGTGTGTCTGCATTATGTTTACATCTTCTACATGGATCCAGATTTTGGGATTCAGCAATTTTAATGAGTTCAGACCTCATTTGCATCTTCACAGTGCTAACAGCCCTGAATTTACGCCATGTAAAAAGGCAACCATGTATCTAGGAAAACTGATGGTCAGGAGAGTTGTATATGTTTGGAAGACTGAAAAAAAACTTTTTCTTTAGGACATATCTGTACAGAAGAGTACTGAACTTCAGAAGGTATGCTTTCATTTTTAACCTACTTACTGCATATGCTGGAATGTATTTAAGAAAAATCTGAAGCAAAGAGTTTTACAGTTTTATCTATATTCATTAGTTAGAAGTGTACTGATGGCATGGGCATGTTTGTCAACCTATTTCAGAGGTATACGTGATTGCAATACATGAAAATGGGTTCTGTGTGATAATATATACAAATGTTTTAGGTGCAGGTCCTGTGATAGCACTTTTAGCATTTCAAAGATGCTTTGTTTGTAAAATGGGTCATTTGCCTGTTCTTTTGGGTTGGGGAGCAAAGCTGAGTTACTGTTATGGCACAAACAAGGATGGACTGTTCTCTTCAGGTTGGAGCAAAGGTGAGTTACTGTTATAGCACAAACAATGATTGACTGTTATTTTAGGGAGGAGCAAAGCTGAGTTACTGTTATAACACAAACAAAGATGGACTGTTCTTTTGGGGGGAGCAAAGGTGAGTTACTGTTATAGCACAAACAAGAATTGAGTGCTGTTTTGAGGGGGAGTAAAGCTGAGTTACTGTTATGGCACAAACAAGAATGGACTGCTCTTTTGGGGGGGTGAAAGGTGAATTACTGTTATGGCACAAACAAGGATATGTTGCTGTTGTTACTCTCCCTGTTTTGCATCCTGCCTGTTGTTAGTATTTCACATCTCTAGACTGTTTTATGTTTCTCCATTGGGTAATACTGACTGGCTACCCTTTCTGTTTTATCTGGAAACAGTTATTTTGTAGTTATGGGATACTTATGTGTATTATCCTTCTATTGTCTTTTAGAACACCTATGAGTACACTACCCAGACATGTCAAAACACAGAGACCCTCCTTCACCAATGCTGTAAACCAAGTGATTATGGATGGCTTTAGTCAACATGGTGCTTTTCTGCTGGAAAGGGGATGGGGAAATATTGCATGCAGGATGCAAATATGGCAGCAGATAGTAGATGATGTCAATGCCATGGGTGTCCATGGCAGGACATATGAGCAGGTGTGCCACAGGGCCACTGACATGATCACATCTGTACGGAGGAGAGCACCATGACCAGATGGTGACTAGTGGAGGGCCTGCTAGGGAACAACCACTAACCCCCAATGAACAGTTTCTGGCCAATATGAGAGATCCAGACAGCTTTAAGGAGATTGCAGTACAGCAGTCCTGGATGTTGCAGCAACAGTTTCCTTAACAAAAAGCACATCCCAGGAGGAGTTTCCAGTTAGGCTTCGGTATCTGAACAGTTAATGTTGTATAGTAAAACAACTGAAATCAATAAGTTAATTGTGTGTCACATGTCTTTTGGGGGGAGGAGTTAAAGATTCCTACAGTTATAAGCTTGGGTTAGAACTGTCAGCTATGTTTTGTTGAAATTATAGTTAATGGACATAGAAAGAGGTAAATCTATTACCCCCGTGTTACTGTTAATTGTGATAACGTTGCCCTTACCTCTTGCTTAACTTCTTCCAGGACCATCTGGACTACAGAGGAGTATCTCATCTGCAGATGGTAAGCCAAAACCTTTTCTGTTAGTACTGCTGATCAATTTAAAGAAATACTGTAGTGTGTGATGTTGATCTCAGGTATGTTATCCATATTGCGGTACTGTCTGTAATAGTGGCAGCACTGTTAGTTTGTTAGCATGTGCTGCACTATAGTAGTGCAGGTATTAATTTATTCCTGTGTTTCTTGCTTTTTGATCATGACAGTGGGAGTGTGGGCCCGGTGCCACCTGATGTCAGTATATCAACAGACTCTGATGATGATGGTGGCCAAACTGAGGGACAGTCAGGGGATGCTGAGGTTGAATCTGTCATGGAGGTTGACATACAGCCATCCTCTGCATTTCCATCAGACATAGCCAGTAGGCCTATGCCTACCCAGTCCAGTGAGCCCATAGATATTGGACAGGTGGAGGGTGAGTGCATTGATCAGGGAAGTGTGGCTACTGTGGCTTCAGTGCTTGTTGAGTCTAGCCATAGCCAAACTGTGGGTGAGGTACCATGCAAGAGGATTGATAGGGGTGTTTGGAGGAGGCCTGCTATCCCTCCTCCAACTGTTACAGGTGTCTCTTCCAGTGCCACTCAATGTATGTTTAGGGCCATCATGGAGACACAGGCATGTTTCTTATAGGTGCTCCAGACAAATGCTCAGGGTTATGGATGTGACACAGTCTGACATGCATGATTGCCTCCATTGTTTTGCTGATTCAATGGATTGGATGAATGACACTTTGGAATGAGGGGTATCTGTGATGGACTGAAGGATGTTTGTCATGGAATGAGCAGTGTGAAGGAATGACTGCTGGGAGGGGAATGGCATCCTCATGCGTATAGGTCAACCACATCATCTTCTGTTAGTCAAAGTGTCCATGCCCGATCATGCTCCCATAGTGGCAGTACTTCCACTGCATGGACTTAGTGAGTGTACTGACTAAAGCCAGGCATGGCAGGCCATGAGATCATGGTCCTGGACATCCCTGTGAAGGGAGCTTATCCAGCAGACATCAGTCACTTTCAGGCAGCAGTGTTGCTTCTGTCCATGGGTATGGACGTACAAGTGGAATGCATCTCCTGGCAGAGTTAATTCTCATGGTTGGGGACAACAATGATGAACTTCCACCTCTATCATGCACAGCTCACACCTGTCTGATATATCAAGACAGAGAGCCAGCACAGAGCTTGGCTGTGTTCATGCAGACACTCACACACTAATTTCACCTGGAGGGCCACTGCAGATGCACAGCAGTTACTCATTTTGTCTCACTGGCCATTTGTTGGTTTATTGACATATGCCTTCTTCTCTTTCTTACTCACACACACTCACCGACCTTTTCTGTCAGCCTAGGCTTCTTGCCCCCCACACACACACACACACACACAATACTCTATGCAAGTGATGATAACTGTGCTATATCCCTGTTTTCTATCTTTTGGATTCAGGAATACAAAAGCTTTCTGTCTGATGTTCAGGTTGCATAGCTAACTTAGTGCTTAGTATATCTGCATTTGTGACATTGAACTGTTAACTGTACCTTTGACTTACATTGGCCTTGGAAAGTTAGACAGCTGATAGCATCAAAATTTCCCAGCTTTATAGTGAATGAGCTTGTGATGGTTGCAAAGTCAGAAACTGCAATGTGTATCATTACTTTATAATTTCTTTCTTTAATCATTTTCCAGTACAAATATATGGTGCTAAACACAAGGCATGAAGTGATCATCAGTACTTTTGAGAGGTATGACTGTGTAAATCTTTGATGTTTGAGGCTTACTGCTTAGTAATGGACACATAAGTTGAATAAGTCTCTGCTGTCACATGTTAAGGTAAATTCTGTACAAATCTGCCTTATTATGGCATTCTTCCATGGGTGTGGCTGCATTTCTGATGGGTGTCATCAGCCACAGCACCAGTGCATAGCCTGGTGGAGGATCCTGGATGCTGATGCATGTGACACCCCCAGCATGTCCCCTATTGGTCCCCGAAAGGTAACTGTAGCTAAGATTTTAATGGTTACACATACCTTTGTCTCTACTGGTATGATCTCCCCTCAGTTGGCTCTGGCCCTGAGCTGAGGACGGCAGATGTCACAGAGTTCCTGTAGTGGGTCCCTATTCACCCTGTAGTGCTCCACAATTTCCACATCATGTAGGTTATGAAAACTTAAATGGGGCCTGAAAACTCTTCTCCTTCTCACTCAGCCTAGGCCTATTAATAGCAGCAGCAGCATTGGCTTTTGCCTGTAGCACATACAATGAATTAAAGCAGCATCAACCCTTTAACATTCTATCCATGTAGACTCCTTTCCATGTCTGTATTCCAAAAGTTTTGGAATCCGCAGGAAAAACCAGCATGGAGTCTACACAGATGCTTTACAGTTTTGAATAGCTAAACCATGTTGGATTGGTTAATTAGCATGCAATTCAGCTGCTTATGCTGTAATTAGCATGCAGTAGTCTTTACCTTGTTTGCACGGTGGTGCATACCTCTACACGGCACTTACTGAATCTAAAACTTTCTGAGCCCATGTGCGCATCACACTGTGATGCACACATGGTGAAAAATGACCATGTAGGCTTTAGTGAATCCCCCTGACTGTCTACCCACAAACAAAAAAAGCCATTTATGTAACTGACAAACCAAAATAGGATGAAAGGCAGTCACCGAGACTACCTACTACTACTGGGCTACTGAGACCCAGAAAAGAAAAACTGAAAGGAAATAAAAAATCTTTATTACAAATAAATAAATAAGCACTTTTGTTTCACTAAATGTAAAACTTCCTCAGATGTATGTAACTGTATACCCTAGCCTTATCCTTGTCACAGGTCACAGAGCTGTCAATTATGCAAAAATATTCACAGTCTTAGTTAACCATACCCCTCTAGTTGGCTTAACACAAGAAGAGAACAATCCAAAATGAAATAAGCCTACTAAGCATACTTCTCCTTTGAATCCCATGTCTAACGTACCACTTCACAGAGTACAGAAATTTCTCATTCTTTGTGTCCGACCTTTCAACCAGCTTCCACTTATGTATAACACAGCTTTTGATTCCATGCTTGTGTAAGGTGTCATTATCGAGACCACATTCAACATACACAACCTGTTTCTAACATAATCACAGCAGTGGATATTTGGCTGTGTGACACTGAAGGCTAAAGTCATGACTATACACCAGAGGGCCTATGTTAGTTGCTCTTGATGCTGGAAGACCCACACAAGGGAGGGTGGGAGTGAGTTGCTCACATTAGCTCACCCATACCTGAGTAAGAAGGCAGTGTGGCCCACTGCAATGCTAAACTATGTGACAGGTGCACAATACACAGCACTATGAGCTGTATCAGTGATCAGTCTGAACTAGAAGCCAGTGGGATAGGTAAGAGTGGATTCATGCATGCATGCATCTCCCCATGAAGCAACAATTGTGGGAGCTCACCATCCCACCATAGAGGTGAGTTAGGCTGGGGGCAGGATTGGACGTTTCACACTGATGACAGCCTGCTGTCAGTTATTGATTCTCACCTCAAAAGAGAATGACTTAGACTTGGATCATTCCTGATCAAGGAATTACTTCAACTGTGAAATGAATGGGGGCAGCTCTTGTCCTGATATGGAGCAAGGTCTATAAAGTGCTGGAAGGAGGGCTTGATTCTTTTAGGAATAAAAAAAACAGTCTGTATAAAGTAAGGCCTAGCTTGAAACATTTTTTTGGTCTCAGCTCAACTAATACGCTGTCCATGAATTTCACAGGATACTGGTCAAACTGGCCAAATTGCAAGACATCAGATGGCCTAGAACAGTGAAACACCCATCCTCATGAATAGGATACCCTACTACCATTTCCATTTCATTGGGACTGTAATGATTTAGTAAACAGTAACTATAAAATAAATAAATTAGAAAGTATGGTTACAAACATCACAGAAATCTAATCTGGTGCCATTGATGCTTTGCATTATTTATTTATTTTTTGTTTCTGATTCAACTGCCGAGGTTGAATTTGAGACCTGTCAACTAATGTTCAACAGATTAGAGCTCTTAACTAGCTACATTTGCCAGTAAAATGCTAGGACAAGAGTCTCAGCAGTGCAGCCTTATTATTAAGTTAAATAATTATCTTCACTTCCGGTGATAAAGTTAAAATATATGTTGTCATCAGTTATTCTTAGCAGTGCAGCCTTATGAGAAACAGCATAGATTAAATTAAACCATTTTCTTCAATTCTGTTGATAAAGTTAAAAAATGTTATGTTGTCATCATTTAACATGGTCTTAGGGAAACACTCAGAAGATATTTTTACCCCACAGAAAGAGTTATTTCATAAATTATGACATTCTAAAGAGAGAAGTTTATTACACAGGTTATCAGTCAATTTTGAAATGCATTAAGTGATGTTATAGAATTGTTTCTTAATGAGGTAGTTACCACCATTAACATTTCTGAAACATAAGGCAGGTTAGAACCTGCTGGAACAGTGTCTATTAAATTAAAGAGCTTCATAGTAAAATAACATTGTAGAAGGAAATATTTCCAGGATGACACAAATAATTATTTTGTAAGAGCTAAGTATTGGATAACAGAAATACTGCTTGTGGCATTAACACCCTGCTCTTTATTATCAGAATTGATGAATTCCAATAAATGTGATAGAAAAGAAACCAACAAGTAAATCCAAAAAATGGAATGGAGTCCATCGGCAAGTATATACCAACGCAGAATGGTAGAAACAGTCCTTTATTAGAATAAAAGTGATTATCAGTATTCACCAACGCAAAATAATAAGCGCTTTTGTCTCCAATTATACAATTCAGGAGACTTTATCACGCAAGAACTGAACATTAAAACAGAGTTTAAATACTAAAAACACTGAAAATCTCCCTCCCAGATGACATCACTTCCTGGCAGAGCACAAAGTTCTAATGAAAGAAACAGTGTATCTAAAAAGAACATTGAGCTGAAAACCATATACAAGTGCAAATCGCATGCATAAAATAGTAATAAATAATAAATACATAACTAATATATATTGGCAGTATTCTAATAAATATAAACAACAATAATTGTTCATGTGCAATCACGCAACTGCCAACAAAAGATAAACAAATGCACAATAAACATGGAATCCTAAATTAGGTTCCATATAACAAAGTGTTGGCAGCTTTGTAAAAGCACGCCCTAAACTCTTATATGACAGAATTTAGCAACTGTCATAAAAATGTGCAACATATGGTTTAAATGCTTGAATTACATAGCTTAAAATTGTTTTTTTTTTTTAAATATATATTTTCAGTGTTTTTAGTATTTAAACTCTTGTTTTAATGTTCAGTTCTTGCTTGATAAAGTCTCCTGAATTGTATAATTGGAGATGAAAGCACTTATTATTTTATGTTGGTGAATACTGATAATCGTTTTTATTCTAATAAAGGACTGTTTTTACCATTCTGCGTTGGTATATACTTGCCAGTGGACTCCATTCCGTTTTTTGGATGAATTCCAATAAAAACTGTTCATGTTAATTCCTTTAGCAGTATGTGGCTCAGTTACTAGCCATACTTTCATCCATAAGGAGGATAGTATCTTATGTTCATAGGTTCATATGTCAAGCTCACAATCCTACCAACCTTCAAGGAGCTTGGTCATCATAACTCTATGCTGATATGTTTTTAAAGTCCAATTATTTATAATACATACATATGACATATATATGTGTGTGTGTGTATATATATATATATATATATATATATATATATATATAAAATATATATATATATATATATATATATATATATATATATATGTATTTATATATATATTTATATGTATATGTGTATATATATATATATATATATATATATATATATATATAGTAGAAAGGTAAGACTGGAAGCGGTAACTTCATCCATACAACTAGAAGATGTTGTGTAATGTATTTTTCATATTGTTTTCTATTATAGGTATTTAATAATGGTACTGTATTCTCCACACTGATTTTAGCTCCCTAGTTGTTTTTGCATAGAATCATGCCAAACATTGCCTTATACACCAGGCAGAAGTCATCTCTGAGTAAGTTAGAAAAAACAAAATGGTCAGGATTCATAAACAAGTTGCCTAGTACTCAAAGCAATACCAGACAGCCTACACCTTAGATAATCTCGTCTCAGTTCACAGACACAGAGGCCTAGCACTACTAGGCAGCAAGTGTCTGAGTGCTGCATGCAAATGCAGTAGTTTGGGGTGGGTCCATACAAATGAGCCCCATAAGTATCCCACTACATTGCTTGATTAGGATACTTGCCTATAACGGAAGTCCAACATGTCATAATACACAAATTACCCCAAAGGGTAGTGCAGAAAAAAAGTGTATGATGATAGGTAGTAGTGCACACTTGTGCATTTCAACAGGAGAAATTTGAACAGAGCAAGTGGGGCAACTTTATCCTGCACAGATTGCTGGCCAAAGCAAGAAGTAAGGAAGGTAGGTCTGGGAGTGTGTGTGTGTGTGTGTGTGTGTGTGTGTGTGTGTGTGTGTGTGTGTGTGTGTGTGTGTGTCTGGTATGCATGAGGTGATTCTCTTTGCAGAGTGTGCAGGTTCTGTGTGTATAAATTAATGTTTGTGTCTGTCTGTGTGCATGAGTGTCAGAGTGTGTGTGGAAGGAGCATGCCCATGTGGCTATGTATAGTGCGGAAGGAGTGTGCATGTTTATGTTTATATGCATGTGTGCATGTATGTATGGGGTCTATGTTCAGTCATCATATAAAACTAACAGCCTATAGGTAATACTCGAACATTAAACCTTGAATGTTAATATTACCAAAGATGCTTATCTTCGAAAATAAAATCATCGATTGGCCATAGTTGGCCAACAACCAGGAAGTACTGTGATGCATAAGGTAAACTAAACAAACCCTTTAATAAACTTGCCCTATTCCCCACTGTAGTGTGATCTTGGAGTTGGCATATATAGTTAGGGGATGGTGTGGGGGGCAAAGCCCACAACCTTGGTTGAGAGGGTGTACAGCATCATTGGACGTTCATGATGTTGGTCAGCTATGCCCATTTGATGATTTTACTTTCAAAAATAAATGTCTTAAGTAATATTAACATTCAAGGTTTAACATTCGAGTATTAGCCATTCGCTGTTAGTTTTATTCGATGAGCGAACATAGACCCGTATGTGTGTGTGTGTGTGTGTGTGTGTGTGTGTGTGTGTGTGTGTGTGTGTGTGTGTATGTGTCTGTAAGCATCTTTCACTGTGGAGCCTGACTGTGCCTGTTTGTGGTCTGTTAAGACCTGTGCACTTCGCATCATGGGCTGATAATGGTGCTGAAATGACCTCTGCTGCTCATCTGAATGATTCATTGTCATACACATTTCCCATTAATGAGATGCTGCCCTTGTGGGATTGTGCAGGACTATGAATCACTCAACAGTGCAGCAGCAGCAATGTGGTTTGGCACGTTGGTACAGAGTACATCAGTACAGATCACATTGCGCTGATGTTCTATTGTCAGCCAATATGAAAGCAACTCTTCCAGGTGCCTCATTCAAAGTCTACAGAATGTCAGATCAGTGAGGTATGAATTAAGACAAATGATCTCTCTGGAATGACTAGACATGCCTGGCAGTATATGACAGCAGAATTTGATTTGCTGACTTTGGTATATGCATAGCTTAAACTACAATATAACTGCAGAAGACAGCTGACATTTAAAAAGACGGGTACCAACTAAGGTACAAATTATAGAATTGACAAATGACTGAATTTGTCCATACAGGTATTTTTAAGACTTTCCAAAATGTACACCATAATTGCAAAATAATGTAGCTGGTCTCCCAATTTCTGAAGATACATACGTTTGAAATACATATCCATGAATGTACCTTCTTGGCATAAAACTGAAACCGAATTAATTATGTTCAGAAGTTACATTTAGTAGATTATTTTTTTCCATTATAGTGATGTTAATGTTATTTGCACTGAGTAAGTAATTGATTGGAAAATAATGATTCGTTTTTTACATGTTTAAGTGGGGATAAAATTGATATTAATGACCGTGTGTGTCTTGGTTATTTCTTGCCTTATATAAAATCTAATTTTATGCTTCACTTCTATAATAAAATTATTCAGAAGTTTTATGAGGCTTAGAAATATTATCTTTAGCCGTATTTAAGGATTTTTAATTTAGTACAAAGATTTCTAATTACAGTAAATCACAATGGCATGCTTTGAAACAATTACAACTAAACAGGGACATTATATAAGTTGTTGGATAAAGGGCTATAAAATGTGAAGCCAGCAGTTAGGTAATACCACTGTTTACCATAGTTGTTGGGAAAACTGATTACCTTATTGTAACAAAGCATGACTTAACTCATAAAGGAGTACTATTCTAAGTGAGTGAGGTACTTGAAAATCAATGAATACAGATGCTCCATGTTCCCTTTTTTATTGTGACCCAAAAATACATTAAATCAACCTTGCAAACCTAAATTGTTCAGTTGCATTTTTTTTTGGGGGGGGGGGTTATTTATCTGTTCCTGTAATCTTATTTACAACTTTTCTATTGTTAAATTCTCTTCATTTTAAAGGACTCTGGTAACCTATTAAACAAAATAAACCTGGTCCATTGGTATACTGATTATTACTGGAAATGGGTTATAACATATAATAATGAGTTTGTACACTAGTATATCACATTTGTGGTGTGCTAGAAGCATTATATTGTGATTATCTGTTACATTATATGTATGAACTCACTATATGTATGTATGTATGCATGCATGACTTCCTGCCCATCAAATGCTCAACCAGATCTCAATGACTGCAAAAACACAGGCTTAACACACATATGCATACTGTGTTGAAACACATACAACTGAAAAAGAAGACCTAACACAGAATATGTAACAACTACCACAACACCAAGTACCTCACTAACTTAACACATTCATCACACTCCGTAAACAATGTGCACATGCCAATTACTCATGCTTAATAAATACTTAATGAGAAACTTCCACAGCTTGCCCTTTTCAAATGCATTAACATATTGTTAGTATTTTTTTATGCACAACAAATAAAAAATAACTGCATGAATACAAACTGGTTTGTTTTTTTGTGTCTTTCGGCTTTTCCCGGTTAGGGGTCGCCACAGCGGTACTCCGGTCCGTTAATGATTGGTAGTTGATTTCTGCATGCCGAGTTACCAGCCCTGACGCACAACCTTCAATGAAGGCACGCCCTTTCACGCATGTCTACACGCAGAAGACGCTCTAGCTGTGAATCGAACCAGACAGTGCCTTACTGTAAGGCGACATCGCTACCGCAGCACCACCACCGCGGACAATGAATACAAACTGGTAACATACAAAAAAATAAATACAAATCGCATTTCAGTTTTTCATATGGTGGCTCAAGTGTCCACATCCCAACAGTGCGAGGGGGCTTTACTCCCATACCCATTAACTTATATATGCCAACTATAAAGTCGCAGCTATGGACAAAGGACAAACATCAATTAACAGCTATTGTTAACCTAATGTGACTCAGCTATAGCAATATTCACTGATCAATGCATTCAACATATACACACTTTCCACACCCAACAACAACCTATGCATAGCTCTCAACCTTTGATCTCTAAAATGAGGAACACTAGCCCTTATAATGTGGAACAAATGGGCAAAATGTGGAACACATACTAATGGCTTACTAACAACTTCAACTAGGAAGGTCATAGGATGGTTAAAATATGCTGGTTTTACTTATAAAGAAGATATGTTGATGAATTTATATGATTAATTTCTATTTAGAATGGATTTCACTAAAAAAAATTTCTAACACTGAATGTGTGACACAGTCTTTCAATGTGGAACATTTGAGGAATTTGGAGGAACATGAACTTTTTAAGACCCCAAATGAGGTACGTTCCTCGTAATGAGGTACACTTGAGAAGTATGAACCTATGCATTTGAAAATATGCATGCTACCAGCTTATAGCAATTTGTTTAAGGACTATTTTGAATCTTAGTACATGTATGGCCATCCTTTTTTTAAATACTAGTAGCTTACTACTGTTATGCTGATGACTTGTTGTTGATGTGTTAGGGGGAACCCCAACATTTTTTTCAACACCTTAAACTAAATGCATGGAATTTAGACTTCACTTTCATTTTAAAGAAGCATAAAATACAGTGTTTGAATCTGGAGCATTATGTAGAAAACCAAGTGATACTTGCTAGAATATATAGACATTAAACTACAGCTTTTAGTTTGTTGCATGGTACATTAAAAGTTGTTTTTTCTCCCGCATCTCCCACTGACCCACACAATTCAACCCTATTCTGTCCCTAGCCCTATACCTTCTCATATGGTGCAAAATACATCTGCAGGATTTCTCTGCCAAAACGTCTGTATACCCCTCATGCAGCATGCCTAATTCCTCAGCACACTCCTTACTGACAGCACTCTCTTGTCCCTCATCTCCTTAGGCCTCTATACGCCTGTCTACCTCATCTTTTCTCCTATATACCTCAACGCTATTCTATTTTAACATCATCTGTCCTCCCTCAATGTTTAATTTTCAGTCTATTTCCAGTTTTTCTCAGGCACCATATTAAATATACCCATTCCTACATATATTCTAGAATATGTATATCTGTTCTACTACTGAGGCCGATTTTACCTGACATGTTTACCAGTACCCCATGCTGGCTTACTAACTAGCTTAACCAACCTAACAAATGTACATATATAATCTTGTCATTCTATGTTTATTTATTTATTTATTTTTGTAATGGGTTGCTGAAATTACGTTACTTTTAAAATAACTTGTTATATGGCACTGTATCATTACATTCTGTGTTTTTTATTTACTCAACTGTTCAATTCAGTGGCTTTGTTAAAAAATAATTGTGTGTTATATCAGATGGAAGTTTTCTCCCGGACCTCCATTATAATGGGTTTTTAAAACAGTTGGACTTTCCTGGTGATCAAAAGCAAATAAAAAAATGCATAGGGGATGAGACACGGTAATTATAGCTGAAGCATGCTGAAGGTGTATAACAGAAAAAGAAAGAGAAGATGTTTTATGCCCTTAGTCTGGTTTTAATACCATTGTTTCCTGTTGTGATATAAAAGTGTCAAGTAAAAAACAGATAGTGTTTATTACTGAGTATAATTGTCTATATTCATTTGTATTTAGTTAATTTTATTTTTTATATAATTTTTACTGAATAAAATGCTTCTGCAGTGTGGAAGGTGACTCAGTTTTATTTAATACGTGTCTTGTTCCAAATAATTATTTTAAAGAGATATGCATTTTTCTGATGTATTGTTCTACAGTTTATTAAGAAAATGTTTAAATTCCTAATGAGGTTCAACCACAAGGTAAATTAAATTATTTGTTGTTTTGTGACTAATGCCTTTAAAGGATCAATACTATTAAACAGGCCTGTGAAGAGCCTCATTCTTGCACCACCATTGATGTAATATATGCACGACAATGTTTATGTGGTTTGAAATGCATTGGGAAAACTAAGGGCAAGCTTAAGCTAACCCTGGGATTCAGGAACTTTTTTTTTTGCATTACAGTAAGCAATTTTGTGCAAATAGCAGCCATGTGCAGGGTGATGGCAATGTAGAGACACACTAAACATCAGTGTGGAAACCCCCACTATTCCCCTGCCTGGATAATATGTAAATGGCAATACAAAGATATGGCAACAGTATTAAAATGAGAGCACATGTGAATGCTAGTGTGGGTAAAGAATATGGCAATATGATTCAGAAACATTTATATATTTATTCAGACAGATATTAACTCCAAAGCTGCTGACCACATCTAAAATGTCACATTTCAGGAGATAGACCATGTAAACATGCACAGTGTAGTTGCTGGACTAATAAAGCTGTAAATGGAGCTGGCTGTATTTGCTGCTAAGAGTCACAGATCTGCATGTCATCATTCTCATCTGTGCTCTGTCATCCATCCATGTTTAACACATTATGCCATTTATGATACTGAAATTTTGGACCACTACTATATGGACGAAGGTACCATACAACAGCTAGTTCAGATGTGTTGCCCTCATATGCAGGCCAATGCAATGCATAGAGTATGTATGGCTTTTAGAATAATAGCTACAGGGACCTTTCCACAACCAATGGGGACATGGAGAGTTACTGAGTTATTTCCTTGATGACATGCTACAGCATTTGGGGAGCATATGTGATTTTCATGTATCACAGAGGATAGACCCAATACCATGTGGGGTTTTATGCCATAGACTGTTTCTGTTAGGTACTGTGAGCCATAGATTGCATCCACTTTGTTATAAAGGCCCCAGCTGAGGAGCAGGAAAGAAGGCATATCAGTCTTAAAGAGTTCTGTTCTATGAACTGCCAACTGCTCTGCAATACACACAGTATCATTTATCGTGTCTGTAGGCCATCGAGGCAGTGCTCATGACTCCCACATATGGTACATATATGACTCCTATCAGCTGTTTGTGCAAAGTGATTTTACCCAGAGACATCTTACTGGTGATACCAGATATGTACTGGAGCCATAGTTAATGACACCTATCAGAAATCCACAGACCCTTGCAGAGAATGGTTACAACTATGCCTTGTCACAGACCCATGTCATTGTTGAATATGTGTTTGGCCTTCTGGAGGCCTGCTTCTGCTGTCTGGATTATCTGAGGGTGCCTTGAAATGTAGCTCTAATGTATCCAGTAGGATATTTTCAGTCTGTGCAATGTTACATATCATTATAAGGAGGCAGGTACAACAGGGCAGACACACTCAGGAGGAGGAAGCCACAGACTCAGCAGTGGAATAGGTGCCTGATGAGGAGCCTGTGGAGGAGCCGATTTCTAGGAAGGGCTATGCTAGATGGACGTGGACTCAGTATGCCATGGCATTAGCTAAGAGACAGCACCTGTTTCATAACTGTGGACCAGAATAAACTGGTGCAAGCAAACCTTCACTCAGGATGTAATACCATGCACAGACTGGCCAGACTGTGCATCAGACGTAGGCTATCCAAACAACAAAATACAGAGAATAGTGTGCGGTTATCACCATATGCAAAGGTAAGGAGGGCCACAGTGCCTAATGGAGGGCCACAGTGCCTAATGTCATTAACGAGCAATTGTTTGTGTGGTGATCAGCTCGAACAATATTTTGTGATGTGTGTTTCAAACATGCTGGGGTTTGGAGTAGACTGGTCAGGGAGAGGTGCTGTCTCCATTGCTGTGTGACTGCGTGGAGGCGGGCAGTGCAGATGTCAGAGCCAATGTTTGCTGGGACAAATCTGCTGCTTCAACAGATATTGCAGCACTGTACCTGAGTCTGGTAGGCAGGTCCATGGCACCAAGAGACCACGCATGTCCCTGTTCATAGGAGCACCCTCTCCTGGGAGGGTCACAGGCATAACACACATCATGCTGAAAGGACAGACTGCTTCATGACCATAAGCAGTGGTCTATGCCATGGGTGGCTTTGGGATAAACACCCCATCTGTATGGATATCCACATTGCAGTCTACATCCCACAACAATGTGTGATGGCATGGAGGTCCTGGCACTACATATGCCTGACCTGACCATGGCATCCTCTTTCCACAGTGACCCTCTCCACTGGAAACTGAAGTGGCTGACCATACGAAGTGCATTGACCATAATGTCTGACCATTAAAGGGGACCCTCTCCATGCAAACTTTCTGTGCCAAAAGTCCATGATGCTGCACACATGGTCCATGCAGTCCCAGAGGTTATCATACAGATCACATACTACTCCTACCAGCTCAGCAATACCTATGTTGGTGTCAGTCAGTTCCAATGTTATGGCCCTGCACAAATGCTGGGATGCGGCCATGGACATAAGAAACTCAGATCATAGGCAGCAACCATGGTATGCTTGACCACTGGAACAATGACCACCTATGTTTTTCTCTTCCTCAATGTAGCTTCTGGCAACCACTGGGGAATGTGACGCAGGTGGCAGCATCCCTCCCTGGGAAGATCTGTCTGTGTCTTCCTCTCCTTGTGTTGTTTTCTTAAGTTCTCGAGTGTGGATAGCACAGGCACAGAAGCTATGTCTATAGAATGATATAGGGAAATGGATACCACATTGGCCATGCCCAACTCTGATAATGTGATTGCTGACCATGCCAGCATTTGGCTGCTATCAACATCAGAGGTGGATAGTTTACTCACAGTGGAGGACATTTATGATATTGCACCTGTGGAAACACCAAAATGAATCACTAAACTTAAATAAGACTCTTCACCAATATTTAAAGCCCAGTAAATGAAAAAAATGCTCCCTAGTATAGTGGTATGGGAGATTAACAGTTAACATACCTTGTGCTGGTGGCCTCTGCACTTGGAGTCCTGGTATTATTGTAAAAAGAAGTCATGATTGTAAGTGGTTCCAGACCAGACATTTACCTGCTATGGCAGGTGCTTATCCATGTTAAGACATACTCAACTGGGGCACCACCAACAGATATTCTGGGTGGTTGGCTGAGCTCTAAATTAAGAACAAATACTTCACCATGGATTGCTGAAATGTTCAGTCCTCCATACAGAGATATCAGAAACTCCTCCATAGCTGTTAATGGTGGTTCAATCAGCAGGCCACCTCTTTTACCCTCTGCCTCTCTCACTTGATCCTACATCATGTTTTGGCCACTGAAAACAATGACATCATTAATTACATCCTGCCAGACATGGTGACAAAAGGTCAGATTTGGCATGGCTGATCATCTGCTGACCATGGAGATGGGAGGGCCTGTAAGATGTCATTTTCTACATGGGCGAATTTGCTTTTCCGCTGTTTACTATGTCATGACATAGTGCTGTGAAATGGAAACAAAAAACTTATATGGGAACTTTTGCATACCTCCCAGACATATGCCTGCATAACTTAAAATGTAGAGTGTTGTATAAAAAGAACTATGTGGCCTTGATATGTGTATATGGTGAAACTTAGACAGATATTGGATTTATATGGGCAGGTGTGCATCCTTAGGCCATACTAGACTGAACCTCCCCTCTCAAAAAAAAAGCATGTGGAATCCACATGGAGACATGTAATGGCTTCTCACATCATTACTCAGCTGAGTATCATAACTGTTACATATACCACTGGGAGAACATACCCTCAGGCTAGGTGTATCACAGCACTCTAGTTTATTCACAGATGGCACTGCTTCTGTGGGTCCCTGTCTTATGGTTGAACTACCATGAACCAGAAAGCCAGTATTTTTTGGGATCGGATGTTTGCTCTTTCCCCATTGTGAAGCAATCTTTGAGTTGGTGTGGATGATATTCAGGGTGTGGGGGCACAAAGTACTATTTTTGTGTTACTGGCTTTCCGATGAGAAGCTGGTTCAATGTTCCATACTTCTAGCTTTTGCCATTCAGTCATACAGCATTTTAACCATATGATGTATACCAATTTTTGTATATAAAGTAAGTTTTTTTCACAAAAACATAATTAAAGCATACCCTTCCAGTTCCAGAAAAATGTCAGCAATGTCAAAGATGATTTGCTAAATACTGGGAACTTGTTAGCTTTTGCTATAGAAAATGAGTTGCAGTGGTTGAGAAATGTAATTTTGTGGGGCCTACATGTGTGCTTTTTAAGATTGCACACCATTTACAGTTTCTGTCACAGGCCTATCTAGCCTCCAACCTCTTGGCCCCAGCAGCAAGTACAGAAGACATTACTAGCCAGTCACATCCACTTACAAGAAAATGTTGCCTCACTCTCAGGTACCATTTGACACACATATGTTACTAATATCTGCATAAGCCAACACCCCCCCCCCAACCACAAACATTACACTATATGTAGGATGGCAACTACTGCAGAAATTAAAATCTGCATATGCCCGCAGGGAGTGCCATACCAGTAAACATTGAATACATCTGTGCTTGTCCTAGAGGTATGCATGGACTTTATTTGCACACATAGGAATAATAAATGCTTTGCAGATCTGTTGTGCTATGCCATGGCAGTGTACACAAAAGTAATACACATTCTGATACTGCCTGCATGGATATAACTTTAAGCAACAGTATATATAGAATCTGTACACATTATTTGCTTTCAGAGAATCCTCAGACAGAGAAAGAGACATATTAATGTGTGATATTATCTCCTTGCAAACACATGTACCTGCTCAACACAAAAGCTGTACTTAAAAGTTCTGCTTTCAAAGCTTGCAAAAAGCTTTGATACTTGCTCCTAAACAATCTTCTGTAGCACATTGAGCCCATGGCAGATGTAGGAGCTAATGTTGCACAGGTTGGAAGCTTCTAGAGTGCAATCATGCCAAACAGGCACCAGCTAATGAATGTGCCTGAATCAGAAATTATCGATGCCACACTCAGAGGCTTGCTCACCTCTATGCTCTCACATGTGCACCTGCAAAGCACACAGAGCATGTGTGAGTAAAGCAATGCTCTCTGCAGGAATGTGGTTACATGTATTTTATTTTTGCATCTTATGAAGGTGCTAAAGTACAGCTCTACAAACACAGTTAAACATGCTACAGCTAGTAGACACGTTACATGCCAGTGTTCATACCCTTATGCCGTGATGCTATGCTATCCTTTTGGGCTGTAAGCAAAGGTGGCACTGTGACTGCTCACACTCCAGCATATGCTAAAAATCTCAATGTTCATGACAATAAATGGGATACCATAGTCCTTTGGGATGCAACCTTTTGAATGGCCATGGCTTCCAAGGGCACTGATGTTGCTAGGGTACAGCAAAGGCAACAATATATTTCTATTCTTGCTGCATAAAGATCATCTGAAGTGCCTGACTGGGGACTGTTATGAGGGTCTGCAATATAAAGTTAGTGCCTGGCACAGTCTTATCAGGGTGGTGTCTTATGCCATTGACATACCCCCCGTGAGCAGTGCTGGCACTATTGTAGTAACCAGTGGGAAGAAGAGGTCAGAACAAGTGCCCCTAAGATGTATTGTAAGTATTTCTAATAGCTGAATGTAATTTAAATTGTCTGATAATTTACATATATATTAGTACTGGATATGTAATTTGTGATTTCTTTATGATTTTCCTTTCTGCTGTAACTCTTTACCAAAGGAAATAGGAGTAGCTCTCATGTAGATGTTTCTTAACATATTAGGTTTTACTCATTATACAGATGCCAGTGCATGTGCACACTTTTCATAGGTGACTTGTAGTACTGGCTGCTGGGCTGCAGCCTCCTCCCAAAAATAAACTATTGCTTTGAAACCCTACACTGTGTGTTCTGTTTTGGACTCAGTAAGCAGTTCTACACAGTGTATAGAGCCATGCAAACAAGGTAAACACTGTGGCATGCAAATTCAAGTCAAGTCAAGTCAGGCAAAACTTTATTGTCATTCAGACCATACTACAGATGTGCACAGCTGAACAAAATTACTTTCCTCTAAGCTTGTGAATAACATAATGCAGAAATATTGTATAAGAACACAGAAACACTAAACACACACAACAACAAAGTCTCAAGCTATCCTAGGCACAGAAACATCACCAGCCATGCTCGACTCATTTTGTGGTGGTGCCCAGCAGTGACCACAGTCATCCGCACCAACTCTACTGCCTTCATCTAAGTCCCAGTCAGATCCCCTTCTGACCAACAGAACTCAAAACACAGATCTAAACTTAGAAATCAGAAACATACTTAATCCAAAATCTGTAGACAAAAGCCGAGCTTCCGCCAACCAAAGGCCCGAACTGCCACAGCCAAACTAATGATCACAATCTTCCTAATCTCAATGACCACAATCTTCTCCATCCACACCATCACCTGCCACATCTCCACACCAGCAATGCTCCAAATCTCTGTCCAGTCTAGTTCTCTCTGACCAACAAAAAACAAATCTGGATCCAGTAGACAACCAGATTCCCATCCATCCTCCCCCGCCGCAACTCTCACCCAAAGGCATGAATGTCCATGACCAGACTGACCACTCCAAAAAGCTGACAATCTGAGTGATCCAAGCAGGACACCATGGCTGCATCCAAACAGACATCCAGCCACTCTAAATGGACTCCAAAAATGGACGACGAACAGACGTCGACTGACAACTCCTACACAAACACAAAACGCGCAATGGGAGCCAGACAGGCTGCTGCCATACAAGGCAATACCATCTTAGTGCCTCATTTACAGCATAACCAGCTGAATTGTATGCTTCAAGGTTGAGGAGCTATTGAACAAGCTATAAAGTAACCATGTAGACTCAGTGCTGGTTCCCTTGTGAATTCCAAACCCTATTGGAATACAGCCATGGAAACAAGTCTGCAAAGAAAGAATGTTAGAAGTTGATGTTGCTTTAATTCATATGTATGTGCAACAAACTGAAGTATGTGCTGCTGCTGCTGCTAATAGACCATGGCCAAGAAGGAGAAGAGTTTTCAGACCCCAGTTAACTTCTCACAATCTGCATGACATGGAAATTGTAGAGCACTACAGGGTAGATAGAGACACCCTAATGCAACTCTGCAACCTCTGTAGTCCTCAACTCAGACCCATGGCAAACTGAGGGGAACCCATACCAGTGGAGACAAAGGTATGTGTAGCACTTAGATTTTTAGCTACAGGAACCTTTCAGAGACCAACATGTGACATGCTGGGGGTGTCACAGGCATCATCATCCAGGATCCTCCATCAGTTCCTGAATGTTATGCTCCAACATGCCAGCAACCACATATATTTTTCCCATACTCCAGGAGTTCTACCCTGTAGCACCCTACCCTGAAGTATTGGGTGCCATAGATTTTACACATATAGAAATTAAGGCACCATCCGGGGAATAGGGAAGGCTGTACATAAATAGAAAGGGCTTCTACTCTATTAACTGCCAAGCCATGTATAATGCCAATGGAATAATCTTGAACATGTTTGGTGGCAACACAGGCAGTTACCATGACTCACATACAGTATCTGGCACACCTCCCAACTGTATCAGATGTTTACTAAGGGGGATATTCCACAGAGACCTCCTGGGGATGCAGGTTATGCACTGGAACCATGGCTGATGACGCCCATCAGAAATGTACACATACCTGTTGAAGAACGCCATAATGAGGCACATACTCAAACCAGAAATATCATAGAGGGTGTGTTTGGGCTGCTGAAGTCACATTTCCAGTGCCTAGATACATCTGGGGGTCCCCTGCAATACAGTCCTCGTACATGTATCGAAATATTCACAGTATGTGCTATGCTACACACCATCCTCCTGAGAAAGCAGCTTCAGCAGGATCAACAAGGGGGAGGGGGCACACATCCCACCATCAATGGCAAGCTCACCACTCAGAAGCAAGTGAGGAGTCAGAGAGGGATCCAGCCGCTGCTGTGGGTGTAGGCAAATGTAGGCATGCTCAATATGCCCTCACATTGGTTAAGAGGCAACACATGGCACACTCACCACATAAGGGGCTAAAACCTTCATCCTATGCACATGCATATAGTAACATTGATGCCAGGCAACGCTCACATCAGCGTCAGAGTCAGCCCTGAACTAAAACTGTTGCAACTGCTGGATTTACAAGGTAAGTGTTGAACCTGGAGTGTTTTGTGTAATAATACAAATGAATGGCATATCCTTGCATGTTGTTACTTGGTAATGTAAGCATGTAAAAGGTGGGTGATTTGTACACAAATTACTTTAACATGTGACAGCAGAGATTTATGTGACTGTATGTGTCCTGTATCAAGTAGTGGGCCTCAGGCATCAAAGCAAAAGTTCACACAATCAAAACTATCAAAAGTACTGATGGTCACTGAATGTCCTGTGCTGGAAAATCATTAAAGAGAGAAGTTAGAAAGTAATGAGACACATTACAATTTCAGACTTCACAACCCTCACAAAATCTTTAACATTACTGATGCAAAAAAAATGTTTGAGTCTATCAACTTTCTGACTTTCTAAGACCAAAATATGTCAAAGGTACAATTAGCAAAACAACAACACAACACAACGGCAGATATACTAATGACTAAGTCAGCTATGCACCCTAATCATCAGACACACATGTTATGTATCCCTGAATATAAAATATAGAACAGTTATCATCACTTGCACAGGGTATTGTTTTTGGGGGGGGGGGGCCTAGGCTGACACAAAAGGTTGGTGACTGTGTGTGAGTAAGAAAGAGAAGCAGGCAGACATTTGGATAAAGTTAGAAATGACCAGTGAGACAAAATGAGGTTTAAGCTTCATGGCTGAATCATGTAACTGTTGCGTGTGTGTCTGTATGGGTCTTCCAGGTGAAACTGGTGTGTGAGTGTCTGCATAACATAGCCAAGCTCTGTGCTAGCTCTATGTCTTGGTACTTGCTGTTACTAGTTTTACATTGTTTAAGTGTATAACTCCACCTGTGTAATATCTATGCTGTCATGGTCATTTCCTATTTAGTGTGCAGTTGTAGGTTTATTTACTTTAATGAAGTAATAGCCTTTTACTGATAAACTTGCTGCATTTTACTGTTTACAGTTTGGAAATACACTGTTTCGGCTTGACTTTGATTTTGTGAAATAGCTTACTAGAACACATTGCTGTTACTGCTTTTAAATTGGTACTGAGTGCTCTCATCGGTGTTCGGCCACTGTGCTGTTTCAGTCTGTGCTAGTTAGATTTTACCACTTAGCTTATTTGAGTGCCTATTCTGTTACTGTATTGTGTGGAAACCGAGTGATTTTACTGTAATTTTATGTCCTGCCATCATGTTGCTCATTTCTGTTGGCACGCATTACTAAGTAGCAACAAATAGCTGGAAAAGTTTACTGGCAATGAATTGGTCTGCATTCTTTGAAATTAAAGTGGCAATAGACTGAATTTCATATTACTGAACAGGGTGACTTTCTTATTAATTATCACTGCTTGTTCCTTAACTAATTTATTTGATTAACTACTGCTTAGCTAAAGCACTTAAACTGATGTATTTTCTTGTCTGTCTCTTATTCCCACTTTTTTACTTCACATCACTACCTAATTTAGTTTCTTAATTGATTGGATTCTTTGATTTGTTGTTAATTGTTTGCTATATAAGAGTGGCTTGGAAGGATCTGTATTATGTGGTCTGAAGAAGCAATGATAAGATTGTGAAAGCGCTTACCATTTTACTTATTTTTTTATTTTTCATTAAAGTTTTTAAGGTTTTACATTGCCGTGCTTCTTGTGTTGAGTTTTACTTTATTTTTCTGTATTCCTGTACCTCTGCACAAGTTTACTGCTGGTGTTTTTCCTCTTTTCATATTAGTTAAATCTGCTTTTGAGTTTACATAGATAAACAGATGCCTTTAGATAATGCCCTGGGCTAGCTGGTTGATTGTTTTTCCTCATCTTGCAGCTTTCTCCAAGTCCTGGTTCATAGCCTCCCCCCTTCTTTTGTTCTGCTAACATAATTCTTCCTTAAGATACCCTTAGCACTCCTAACATATATCGGTTTAGTAAAAGCTATTATCTGGTGCAAAAGGAAACTAATATAAGCTCAGGACTAAAAGTGTTTGCTGTTTGTGACATACATATTTCCCCTCAAAACACAAAACATGTAATACCAGTAAGGCAGCGTATAACTTACCTGCAAACTACCATAATTTCAGTCAAACTGATCTTTTTTTTTGTTGATTCACGCACTTCTTCCAGCTGGGCTAACCCACTCCATTTGCCCTCATTATGTTTGGGCTCATTCAGCTCCCTTACCCTATCCCCATTCCCACCCACACCCTCTTTCATTACATTTATACTTTCTACACCACACCCCTTCATTTTCCTACACGCAATCAGCCATTCTAATTAACACCTTTTGTCCTTGAACATCCCCTCCCACTCTCATACCCTATACCACTACATATTAGCCACATCTACTACTCATTCCCTCACTCTACTCTATCTCCTATCATGTGGCATCTGTCTTTCCATCTCTTTTCTCTTCTTCCTCTGATTAACAACTTCCTACCACACTTCACTTTGCCTTCAACCCCTCTCTCCCATCCTCTCTCACACTCTCAACACCCACTCTGACTGTCACCTATATTTAGTCTCACCATCACTCTTCCCCATCTCACCATCTGACCTCTTCAAAATTGCCACATTTTCTACCTCATCTTTCCCCAGTAGTCGGAAACCTAGATATCCTTCTACTCTGAACCTATGCTTCTATATTCTCATGTCCTTTGACACATTTCTCTTGGATGGGGACATCCACCCCATCCCAAGACCTCCCACCCCTTGCTTGCACAATATCTCAACACTAACCTCCCCCCCACCTACCCCCTCCTAACAACACTCCCCTACCTAAAGCACTAAAATCTTCTCACTAAATATTCAAAGCATTGCAAATAAAATAACAGAACTGCACTCTTGGATTTCTAATACATCTTCCCACTTCCTAACTCTATCAGAAACCTGGGTTAGACCACACATCCTCATCTTGGAAATCTTACCTCCAGACTACAATATATTTCGCTCAGGTAGAACCAATAAGCGAGGTGGGAGGTGGTTATCATAGGTTCATAGGTTCATAGGTAGGTACTAGGTTATTGGCCCTAGGGCATATATAAGCCTAGCCAAATGGTACTCTGGCATTTGCCAACCAAGAGAATTATTTTCCTGTGCCCCTGTCAAGCAGAGCCACAGAAGTGATCCCCGGGATGAATTTCCTATCTCCCATCCACTCATCAAGATTTTTATTGAAGAGTGCTAATGAGGAGCTTTGTTTGATATAGATAGGTAGTTTGTTGCAGAGTATGGGAATTCTCTGGAACAGGAATCTATCCCTCCAGCATGTTCTGTTTGTTGTGGTGACAAGGTTTAGATCCCTAGAGCATGTAGTTCGGAGGGATTGGGATTTCTTTACATGGAGCATGTCCAACAGCTCTGGGTTTGACATAGCTTTGTATGCTAGGCAGAGATCACCTCTGAGTAAGTGATATGCGACAGAGTAAAGCTGGATTTTTTTTTCAGATGGTCTGCGTAGGGCATCTGTTTGAGGTCGGTAATCCTCTTTGTGAGGTATTTCTGTGGCCTTTCCAGTTGTTGCAGATGTCTTGTGAGGTACATACCAAAAGAGGCATTGTACTCTATAATGGGTCTAATGAGTGATGAGTAGAAGGGAACAATGATCTCTTTTTTTCCTGGATGAGAAACCTTTAGTGATGAGGTGTGCCATGTAGAAGAATTTCCTGACTACTGTGGTGATGTGATTATCAAAGGAGAGACTACTGTCCACCTGCGTCCCAAGGTGTCTTATAACACTTTAGGTGCTAAGTAGACTACCGCCTAAGTGGTAGTTCATGGGTACAGAGTTTGTACCAAAAGGGATGACAATGCACTTGTTGGCATTGAGCTTGAGGCCATTGCTTTGACATCAGGCATCTGTCTCAGTGAGGCCCTTTTGTAGGATGTCCACATCGTTAGGAGTTTTGTTTATGGCTACTAGTTTGCAGTCATCTGTGAACTTTGTTAGCCAAAGACCTTCTGTGTTAGCCTGAACTTCAGAGAAGTAGATACCAAACAGGAGAGGACCAAGGACTGAACCCTGTGGTACTCCACTTGTCACTGGTCTGAAGTTGGATTTGGAGTCTGCTGCTTTCACAGTGTGGGTTCTCTCAGTGAGCCAGTTGGCAACCCATCTTGTGACATAGGGATTTATACCTAGTTTAGTGAGTTTGTCTATAATTTCAGGGTGGGGGATGGTGTTGAAAGCCTTGGCGAGATCTAGATAGGCTGTGTGAATCACCTTACCTTCACCTACAGCTTTGGTGACTTCTTCAAATAAGTCTATCAGGTTTAGGAGACATGATCTGCCTTTTACAAACCCAAACTGGGTAGGGTCCAGAGTCTGGAGATTACCAATGTCATTGTTTATAAGTTCCATGATGATACGCTCCATAGCCTTGCAGACCAGGCTCATCAGGCTAATGGGGCAGTAGTTCCCGGGGTCCGTGGTGGCTCCCCCTTTGTGGTGTGGCATAACTGTTGCTGTGGCACAAAGCCTGAGGTGAGGCTATGATTGAACATGGTACTTAGGTGGGGTGCCAGTTCGTTCTGTAGTTCATGTAGAATGCAGGCTGGGATGTTGACAGGACCCATGGATGCTGTGTTCTTGGCTTTGGAGAGTGTGGTTTTTACCTGTGCAGCCATGATTACAGGTACTTTGCATTCTTCTGGTATAGAGATGGGCCCTTTAGGGAATAAGAGAGGGGTAAAGTTAGCACTGAACCTATCTGCCAGGATGTTGGCAATATCAGTTGGTTCTGTATATTTAGTGCCATTGTGCTGTAACTCAGAGCAGATCTGAGTGTTGCCATTAAGATTCTTGACATAGCTATATAATGCTTTGTGGTTGTCTTTAGAATCAGTAGCAATTTTGTTTTCATAACTAGCTTTGGAGGATTTTATGAGGGATCTCAGCTTCTTACTGAGGCTGACCATGGAGTTCCTCCAATCATGGGATTTTACTCTTTTTTGCAACAGTTTCTTTCTTCTGTTGTAGAGTTTGTTTATAGCAGGGAACCACCAGATTGGTTTCCTTTTTTTGGAGGATAGCATCTTGGTTCTGTTAGGAATTGCATGATCCATGCACTTGTGTAAGTGCTTATAAAGTGCATTTTTATAGGATTCAGCAGTCGTATCTCTATTGTCCATCAGCATGGGTGTTGTGAAGTTTGCCACTTCTGTCTTAAGAAGCGTGAAGTTGGCTTTGGAGAAATTTTTTACGGTGGTTTCCCTAATGGGTGGTGGGGGTGGGATGTGGATGTCTAGGGTGATTTGCTTGTGGTCGGATCTGACCAACGAGAAATTGACCTCTGGTATGGAACACCGGTTTCCCATGTTGGTAATGACCAGGTCTAGGATATTGCTGCCCCTGGTGGGGGTGTGGAGAAGTTGATCCAAGGCATTGGAATGTATGAATTCCAGAAAACACTGAGCACAAGAGCTGGTACATGAGTAGTTTCCCCAGTTAATGGTGGGGTAGTTGAAATTGCCCATTATTAGGGTGTTAGGTTGTGCCCTAATATTTTCTAGTGTATCAAGAAATGAGGAGTGGGAATCCTGGGGCATGGTGGGGGATCGGTAGCAAGCTACAATTTGCATTGTGGTCTTGCCCAGAGTTAGTTACACTTGGATAATCTCAGATGCATTATGCTGAGCAACTAGCCTGGAGGTGTGGATATCATTTCTGAATATGGACATGCCTTCGCCTTTAGTGCTTCAGTCCAGGTTAGGTGGCCGAAAGGTGTGGTATGAATTATAGCCTGGTAATGCAGGGGTGCTCTCTGGAGCCTTGAACTAGGTCTCTGTCACTGCACAGATGTCAATGTTCTCCATTTTAAGGAGTGCCTCGACTGAGTGCATTTTGAGGTTTAGACATCTATCATTAAGTATCATTACCTTCAAATTTTGCTTACTTGTACCTGTTACGGTGGCGAATTTGTCATTTGAATCTTGCCTAAAAAAGGCACTGTAGGGGTAGCAAGAGCCTTAGCCAGTATCCGAAATCCCAAGGGAGACAGGTGCAGGCCATCTCTGGCAAAGCATCATGGTTTGTCGATCATGTCATCCCAGGCAGACAGATACTGGATCCCCTTAGAATGACACCAGAAGCTTAGCCAATTGTTGAAATCAGTCATTTTGTCCTTGTACTGTGGTATCATTATGGGTGATGGCAGGATGCTACTCAGGGCTAGGGTCATACCTGCCTGGGCTACAAGATCAGAAATCTCCTCCATGTCTCTTTTCATGTAGTCCAGGGAGGTACGTCTCAGGTCATTCACACCAACATGGACAATGACAGAGTCATATTTGTACTTGCTGTGGAGTGAACTGAGTGCATGCGTTATGTGGCAGATCCTGGCACCTGACAGCCAGCTGACAGTAACTTTCTCCTTGTTTAGCCTGGTGAGTGGAACATCAGCTATAGAGTCACCTATGACTAGAGTGTCGGGTACGTTGTTATGCCTTATGGGCTGTGGTTGAGTGGCACACTGAGTTTGTGAGCTATGTGTCATTTGGGTTGTGTTGGGGGGGTGGAGGTTGCTTGCGTTTCTGCTTTGGAGGTCCCTGTTACTTGGGTAGATTTTTTGAGAGCCTCCATGAATGTAGGTGTATGTTTTGTGTTTCTATGTGTGAGTTTTGGTGGTGTAGGTTTTGAGGGACTATGTGATGAGTGTGGTGTGGTGCAAGTGTTTACCTTCTCCTCTTGACTGTCTAGTCCAGTCTTGGGTGAAGAGAGCTTTGCTTTCAGTTTGGTTATATAAGTGCATCTCTCACAGGTTGTAGTGTTGGGTCGTAGAAGGAGAGGGTTGTCACTGTACAGGTAGACAGGAGAAAACACTGGGAGCTGACCCTTAGACATGCCTGGATAGGTGCTTATTTATTAAGTACTAAAAACTGTTTTCCTCTAGACAAGTGAGGAAAGTTGAGTGATGTAATTATTTGTAGCTTATTTAGTGCTTACAATGAGTTCTGAACAAGTGCTGAGCTCAAAGAAACAGATTTGAGTACTGAAACTAGAAAACTGTCTAGTTCTAAGAAACAAAATTAAGCTAGAAGGCTTCCCTCCAACTCAGAAAGGCTTGGGATCTCAGAAGCTTACAAACATACAGCAAATCTGTATCTGGACTAGACAACTTATAGGAAAGGCAGGAAACAAGCTTAGAATTTTTTTTTGTAAAGTGGAAAGGGGAAAGGAGGAGCAGAAGCTAACTGCATTGGCCTTCTCAAATGTTCTCCCTGGAATAGGTAGAATGAGATAATGACACTAGACTGGGAGGAGTGTCCCAGATCAAATTTACAGTAGGGGCGGGCAACTGCAAAGCCACCAAGTAAATCAGAGCAAACAAACCCAACCAGATGCTTAACAATTGCAGAAAATTCTACTTAATACCTCACACACAGTGAGTAAAATAATAGTGCTATAAATAACTCAGAAATAAGCAAAAAACAGGATACTTAATGTTATATATCACAGATTAGTTAGCTCAGAGCCCTTCCTCCGACTTCCTCCGATTAGCTCATTTTGAAATGGCAGAAACAGTCACAAGTTAACTTCTTAAGTAACAAAGTTGAAACCTGAAACAACTTTAAAAAAAGCTTGAAAGAACCAATGAGGTTCTACTCTGAACTACTAAACCTGTTCCCTCTCTCCATCTGTCTCACCTGCAGAAATCCTTATTGTTGACGATAACCTAAACTCAAACAGAAAATTTGCCCTAGTCTCTATATACATTCCCCCAGCAATAATATTCCAGTCCTAGAAAACTTTCTATCCCTAACTCAACATGTCCCCTGTGAAACCATCATACTTGGAGACGTTAACATAGACTGGTCTAAACTGTCACCCTTATCCCCTACGTATAGTTTCAACCTCCATGGATTTCACCATCACATTTCTACCCCCACTAGAACTAACAAAACCTCCTTTTCTGGACATGTCCTTGACTGGATTCTTACCTCAGCTCCCAACCACTGCCATAACCCTGGAATACTTCCAAACTCTTTAAGCGATCACGCCACAACCTTTTTTCATAGATTCACCCAACATTTTCCCAAAGACCATACTTACAGAATATGCCAGAACCTCACCCACTTTGACTCAGACACTTTTAACTCTAAAACTATCTGGCATCAATTGGTCCTTCCTATACCACCTCCCTCTCAATGAGGCTGTAAAGTCCTTCAATAAGATTTTCCTTGACACTCTTGATTCTATCACCCCTTCTAGAAAAATCAGAATTAAATCCAACTATGGCTCCTGGTTTACAAAACAAACCCAATTGATCATGCACAAAATAGATAGCACCTAGAAATCCTGGGTTAAAAATAAATCCCATTCCTAACTTCAGACATACAAAGAGCTCAGAAAGCAGACCAAAAAAGCAGTCATCAAAGAAAAGAGAGATTATTTTTCCTGTAACCAACACAGCCCTCACAAAAATCAAAAAAACAATTCTGGACCTCCATCAACAACCTGCTCCACCCAGGTAAACCCACTACTTTCAACCCCTTTCTGCACAACTCTGCCACTGAAGCCACCACTCTCCTCAACAACTATTTCATAGAAAGTATCCAAAAGCTTATACAAAATAGTACATCTCATCCAACCCCTCTATCACCTCTTAACAAAACTCTTCCCAGTACATTTTCTTTCCATCCAGTCCCGATTACCACTATTAAATCTCTTCTAAATAAACTTAAGCCTTGCTCTCCCTCTGCTGACCAACTACCCTCCCACTTTCTAAAAATAGCTGCATAATCCATCACCTACTCTGTCACTATACTTATTAATCATTCCATCTCTGAGGCCCTTGTCCCAGATATCTGGAAATCCTTTTATACAATCCACTTCACAAAGGCGGCAATTCTATTGATCCCTCTAACTTTAGACCCATTGCTAGTCTGTCCTCCCTTTCTAAAATTTTAGAAAAGTGCATCCATGCTCAGTTAATCAAACACCTTCTTGACAACAATTGCCTTACTCCTACCCAACATGGCTTTAGACACCACCATAGCACAGCCACTGCATTACTTTCCTTTACTCAAACAAAAGCTGAAGTCTGTGACAATAACTTGTTCATCTCCTGTCTATTTCTTGATCTTTCAAAGGCCTTTGATACTATTTCTCACTCTAAACTCCTTACTAAACTTCTGATCTACATCTCTGTTTCTCCGACATCAACTGATTCTCTAGCTACCTCTCCGGCAGGCAGCAGTCTGTCTGATAGCTAACTGTCCTCTCTCCATTCCTCTCTGTAAATACTGGAGTTCTCCAAGGATCAATTCTAGGCCCCCTTCTGTTCAACATATTCACTAACAAACTTCACTCTGCTACTAACCTCTCTACATTTCTACAATATGCCAATGACTCCACCCTTATCACCTCTGCCCACAACATCCCTGAACTGCTAGCTCTCACGTAAAACCTGGCTCTCTGATAACTAATTAATACTAAATACCAAAAAAACTAAACTCCTTCGCTTCTTCCCTAAAAGACTTGCCCAGCACAAACCCTCTTTCTCTATCACCTCTCTTAATAACACCATCATCAAACCTGAACCCCATACCAAACTACTTGGAGTAATTATTGATGATGAACTAAAATTCAATACTCATATCCAACAATGTATGAAAAAAACTTTGACTTCTCTATAACAACCAGAAATTTCTGTTACCTGCTTCCAAACCTTCCCTTGCTCAGTCTCTTCCTGTACCCTGCATTCTCTATGCTGCCCCTGTCCTTACTAATGTTCAAACTTCACTTATCACTAAACTAGTGCAAACTTATCACAAAATAGCCAGATTTGCCTCTAATCTCCCCTATAAATCCCACCACTGTCTTGCCCTTAAATCACTCTAATGGCCAGACTTCTCTAAACAACTACTTCTGCTCCAACTTCACATTACACACTCTGTCCTGAATGACCCCTCTTCCTGCCCCTCTATCTCCAACCTAGTCACCTTCTACAACCCCCATCATCACCTTTATATGTCCAGCAAACACCTCCTTGACATATATATAAACCCAATAAAAAATAGGAAAGTCCCTCTACAAATACTCTGTTGTACATGCTTGGAACTCACGCCCTCAAAACATAAGAATCATTCATCAAAAACACCTGTTCAAAAAAGAACTTAAATTTTTTCTTCACCGTACATGGTCCTGCCCTTGTCTAACCCCCACTTGATCTAGCCTCTTCTCTTCTCAACTTTAACTCCTTTTCCCTATTATACTCTTTACTTCCTTGTACTTGCCTCATATACCTTTATACCTCCCTCACGTCTCACTTCCATATCGTATATATTCATATATATCCTTATTTTTAAAAAAATTTGATTGGATGCTTTATCTATTTGTATGTATTTCATGTGTGATATTCTCTAGACCTGTCAATTGTTATTTAACCTACTCTATGTATAGATATTCTCTAACTGTTGATTTTCTTATTATGTTTCATGGTGGTTTTAATTGTTTACTCTTATTTTTATTTTTGATTTGATTTTTATTGTACAAATATGTAATACTTCTGGAGCTTTTCTCCTCGGGTCTCCACTGAAAATGGGGCCCTGGCTCAGTTGGACTAACTCAGTTAACAAATGTCAAGAAACAAACAAACAAACAAGTAAATATATAAATAAAATGTTGGACAGGTGTGAGCCATGCAAGGTAGACATGGCAGTTGATCGTTGTCATATCTGACCATGAGAACTGGCTCTGCCAGAAGTTGCACTTGCATGTCCACACTCACGGTCAGATGCACTGCTGCTACCCAAATGTGACTGATGTCTGCTGGATGAGGTCCCCTCATGAGGATGCCCAGAACCACGACTTCATGGCCTTGCACATCTGGGTGTGTACACCTCAACCACTGATGGAACAGTGAAAGTAGTGCCACTATGGGAGCATGATCAGGCACAGCCATGTCGGCTAACAGCAGTTGACGCAACTGACCTACACCCATGAGAATGCATTCCTCCTCCCAGCAAATGTGCCATCACAGACACCGCCCTTTCCAATGTGTCATCCATTCAATCCATTGAATTACCAACATGGTGGAGGCAGTCATGCATGTCAGCCTGTGTCACATCTACAACCCTAACCATTTCTCTGGAGGACCTACAGGAACATGCCTGTGTCTCCATGATGGCCCTAAACATATGGCATGGGAAGACACACCTGGATCAGGTGTAGGATGGGCAGCAGGCCTCCTCTGAGTACCCCTAACAATTCTCCTGTGTGGCACATTGCCCACACTTTGGCTCTGTCCATTGTCAACAGATTTTGAAACCACTGTAGCCACACTTCCCTGATTGAGTGTTTCACCTTCCACATGTCCAATATCTGAGAGCTCATTGGAATGGGGTGGCATAGGCCTTCTTGTTGTGTCCGATGGAATTACAGGGGATGGCTGTCAACCTCAAACTCAACCAAAAACAAGCAGCTAGACAGGCAGGGAGACCAGCAAAACCGCCAACACACAATAAGAACAGAAATCCTCCAAAATGCAAGGCACGTTCAAGCAATACAAGTTTATTTTAACGTATATCCACTGTAGCAACGTTTTCGTTGTTAAAACAACTTCCTCAGATAAAAACCACTCCTCCACACATTCTTTTTATACAGCTGCTTAATGAATAAGTTAATAACCTAATAGAAATTTAAAGCAATACATACTTAATAAAAAATATACTGAACCACATTACATTGCAAGAAATTTTAAAAATTCAACATCATCATATTTGTATATGTTATGACAAAAACACATACCTATAACCATATTCCATATACATTTTATTGAAAAATATATATAATAAAACCTTTGTATAAAAAATACTAAAACTAATATATGAAGTGTTATAGATCATTAACAATATTAACAAATATCTAAATATATAAAATCATATTGCTTTACACAATGCCACAGTAAGTGTCCATGACCTTACAATTTTTCTGCCTTTAATCTTAGATAAGGAACAATAGAAATGGAATCATTCAACCCAGGATACTTATTTGATTCCAATAAAATCTGCCAACAAGTTCCTTTGTGAGACAACAGTGCAGACCAATTACCTCCCCTGTTGCACTGTGCAACAGATTCCAATACAAGAAACTTGAAGGTAGCTCCTTCACAAACCAGGGTATGTCTAAAGAGTTTAGTAGAGATTCATCCAATCCATTGAATTGGCAACATGGTGGAGGCAGTCATGCATGTCAACCTGTGCTACATCTACAACCCTAAGCATTTCTCTGGAGGACCTATAGGAACATGCCTGTGTCTCCATGATGGCCATAAACATATGGCATGGGAAGACACACCTGGATCAGGTGTAGGATGGGCAGCAGGCCTCCTCTGAGTACCCCTAACAATTCTCCTGTGTGGCACATTGCCCACACTTTGGCTATGTCCATTGTCAACAGATTTTGAAACCACTGTAGCCACACTTCCCTGATTGAGTGTCTCACCTTCCACATGTCCAATATCTGAGAGCTCATTGGAATGGGGTGGCATAGGCCTTCTTGTTGTGTCCGATGGAATTACAGGGGATGGCTGTCAACCTCAGTGTCAGATTCAACATCTGCATCCCCCAACTGTGCCTCTCTTTGGTCAACATCATCATCATCAAAGTCTGCTTATACTTTGACATCAGGTGGTAAGAGTCCTACACTTCCACTGTCAGGATCACTTATAATAATAAGCAACAAACACAGGAAAAAAATTAATAGCTACACTACTACAGTTAAATTTATGCTAACAAAGTAACAGTACTGCCACTACTACAGACAGTACAGCAATACACACAACAGTTCTGACACCCACATCACCCATATGGATATTTGGCTTACCATGTGCAGTTGATGCTATGCTTACTGTGGTCACCTGTGCTGGATGGAATTAAGCAAAAATTAAGGATAACATCATCACAATTAACACTGACACAAGGGTTAAAACGTTTTGCCTTTTATATATCCATTAACTAAGCTTTCAACAAGAACTTGGATGACAAGTTCAACCTAAGCACAATCAATCAGAATGTGTTGTTAACTGTAGGAATCTACAAGTCCCCCCAAACAAATGTATTGTTAAACAGAGCTAGCATATTGGTGTCAGTATTTTACTACACAAGAGTATTTAACAATTGAGATACATAAGCCTACCTGGAAGCTCCTCCTGGGACATACTTGTTGTCCCTGAAACAGTAGCACTGATGTCAAAGACATGCTGTTCTGCACTTTCCTGGGAGCTGTCTGGATCCCTGACATTGTACAGGAACTCTTCATTTGCTGTTAGTGGTGGCTCCATAGAAGGCCACCCAGTACACATCTGATCATAGGCTACTGCAGCTGCTCTTTTCTGTGCAGATGAAATCATGTCAGTGGCTCTATGGAGCACCTGATCATATGTCCTGCTGTGACCACCTACTGTATTCACATCATCATCCATCTGCTGCCAAATTTTCATTCTGCCTGACATATCTCCATGTCCCCTATCAAGCAGAAAGGCACCATGTCACCTAAAAGCTTCCACAATGATCTGATTCTCAGGGTAACTGAAGGTGGGGTTTCAGGGATTGAGATGCCTGACTGCCATAGTTGTAGGTGACCTAAAACACAGCAGAAGGGCAATACATATAAGTATCCCATAACTAAAAAAATCATGTTACAGAAAAAACATAGAAGGTAGCATTTCACTATTACTCACTGGGAAAACATAAAACAGCCAAGATATTGAAATATAAAAAACAGGAATTGTATGGTTGTAATATATTGCATTCACACACAAAGCAAGGTTGGATGAAAAACAAGGAGGGTAACAAAAGCAACATATCCTTGTTTGTTCCAAAACAGGAATGCAACTTTGCTCTCCCATCCCCAAAAGAACAAGCAAATGACAGTTTTTGCTAAGAAACCATCAGTGAAATGCTAAAAGTGCTATCAAATGAACTGTCCCTGAAACATGTCTACAGGTTTAATACAGAACATTCCATGTTAAGCTATTGCCAATTACATCTACCTATGGCCAGCACTCCCCTAGAGTTGCATATGGTCCATCCTAGAAGGCTAACACCCTTGTGTCATTGATAATATAGGACATTTACCATTTCACGGAAATAACAATAGAGTGTATACATAAAACAGTTGTAATATTAGCACTTGTATTGACAGTTAATAAGGCTGTGCATCTTAGAAAGTGAAATGCCCTGACAAACATGTCCATGCCATCAGTAGACTTCTAAGTAATGCATACAGATAAAAGTAGTGCTTACTAATGCATATATATATATGTATATAGATATATATCCAAGCTCTAGTAGAATTATATTCCTTTGATATCCTCTGCCTAACAGAAACATGGTTAAAACCTGCTACCAAAGATAACAAAATCATCCCACCTGGATATAACATACCAAGACTTGACCGAGTAGCCAAGAAAGGAGGAGGGGTAGCTATTCTATTTAAATCAGGCTTACAATTAACTACACACAACTGTAAAATACCTCTCGATTCCAATGCTGAAATCCTCATCTCCAAACTTCATATTAACAATGCCAAATCCATCTATATCATCTGCATGTATCTTCCTCCTGGTAATAACATTGCCACCATGGAGAATACTCTTTGCTGGCTATCCCAACATTTTGCCTCAAGAAACCATAATCCTAGGAGACATAAACATTGACTGGAACTGCTATTGTAGCAGCCTCCCTACAACCCACATTAACCTATATGGGTTTTCTCAAACTATTACATCCCCCACCAGGATCAATAAAGCTAACCAGAAAGGAAGAATATTAGACTGGATTCTCATTAACCATCAGAATCAAAATTATGATTCAGGAACCCTCCCTGATGATATAAGTGACCACTTACTTACCTATATTATCAGGCACAAAACCCATACTCCCAATCCAACATCTGTCAAAAATATTAGATCCAAAAAGAACTTTCACCCTGAGCTATTTGAACTAGAACTAAGAGCCTGAATTGGTCTCCATTAAAACACCTCCCTTTAGAAGAAACCATCAATTACTTTAACTCTAACTTCCTCACCATTCTCAACCAACATGCTCCAACCAGATTCATTAGAGTTAAAACCAAGTCTGCCCCATGGCTTTCAAAAGTAACCAAACAGAAAATGCACCTTAGAAATAAACATTGGGCCAAATGGAGAATGACTAAAAACCCTGTTGACCAACAAACCTTTAGACAGTTAAAGAAATGACACTAAGAAAGCTATACTCTCTGCTAAAATAAATTACTACCAACAATTCCAACAAACTAATCAAAATAACCCTCAAAAATTCTGGACTAGCATTAATCAATTACTCCACCCAGGTCATTCCTCCACACCTAACCCTCAAAATACTGACCATACTAATCCCATGAATATAGCCAATACAATTAATACCTTCTTTACTAATACTATCCAAACACTAGCTAGTCAGTTATCACCAAATAGCTTTACTCTGCCTTCCTATAACTCTACCTCACCCCCTCCTTTTCACTTGACACCTGTACCAACTACATATATTCTAACCCTTATACAAAAACTAAAACCATGCTCTTCCTCAGCAGATCAACTACCTGCTGATTTCCTACGGCTATCAGCCAAAGCTTTAGCTTATCCTATTTCCATTCTGATCAATAGGACTATTACTGAAGGTCACATACCTAGCTTATGGAAAGTCGCTCATATTATCCCCCTCCATAAAGGTGGAAACTCCTATGAGCTCTCCAACTACCGCCCTATTGCCCTTCTTTCACCCTTGGCAAAGATCATGGAGAAATGTATCCATAAGCAATTAGTTGACCACTTAACTCAAAATAACTTACTTTCCAGCTCTCAACATGGCTTCAGACCTTCATATAGCACCACCACTGCCCTTCTTTCCTTTACAGATTGCATAAACAAAAACCATAACCTTAATAACCTTTCTTCAGCACTATTCATTGACCTGTCCAAAGCATTTGACATGGTCAATCATCAGATTCTCTTTAACATACTCAAATCCCTATCTTTAGATGCACCTACCATAAAATGGTTCCAGTTAGCTCTGCTTATCCCAGACTACTTATAAGCTTCTACATATTCTATTATAGATTTTTTTCTCTTTATCTACTCTGTATCTAGATTTATTCTCTTAAAATGCACTGTGTCTAGTCTCTCTAAATACAAAGTTTTCTCTTATACAAATTTTTATTAGGAAATGTGTTTGAATGGCTAATCATAGCTGAAATGTACCATGATTCCTGTTTTACTGAAATGCAACAAAATGTAATTGAATGTGATTAGTATATGTCAATTTAGCTGCATTTGTATATGTCTCATATTATAAATGATATTGTGTTTTTTTTTTTCTGTGTTTGTTGGAGCTTTTCTCCTCGGGCCTCCACTGAAAATGGACATATATTCAGTTGGACTAGCCCGGTCAACAAATGTAAAATAAATAAAATAAAAATAAAAAAAAAATATATATATATATATATATATATATATATATATATATATATATATATATATACATACACACACATACATAGCTAGATATAGATATATACAGATTTTTCTTAATGACATTTCAGCATATGGAGTATATAGCTGAAAAATGCAAGAATGCATCCTCAAGGTCAATAGTCTTCTGTGCAGATATATCTCAAAGTAATAGCCTATTCACTGTTCTGCATATAAACACATCTCCTCACCTGAAGGTTCCCTAGCTACACAGTTGCCTTTTTATTATGTAGATTCAGGGCTGTGAGCACAGTAGAAATGCGAATCAGGTGTGAACTTGTTAGAATTGCTGAATCCCAAATACTTGGCTCTGTGTATCAGACGTAAACATAGTGCAGGCACTCTCTCAGTGTTTGTTGCTAATGGATTGCAACTGTGAATAATTACAGGTAGGGAGAAAGAAATCACAACAGCAATGCAGACTGCCCCACCTCCAGTGGGTGCATCAGCTAGGTTAGACTTACAAAGTGTATCAAGGTTTGAAATGTAAGATAGCAGCACATAATTCTCAGTTTCTTTTCATTAACATCCAACCTCCCCTTCATTTGTTGACAACTGTATATTATTGCCATTTAATATCCATTTACTTTCCTCACTCACTTTAAGGATAATAGAATGCTTTACAGACTGCATGTCTCAGATTACTGCTCAGATAAGACAAGCATGAGCAGCAAACAGAGATAAGACGGAGCTGCATTTTTGCAAGCAATGGTCAGAAATTTTTATTTATTTATTTATAGGTTCATAGATTAGTACTAAGCTAATTGCCCTTGCGAGCCGTTTTAAGCCTAGCCAATTATCTCTTGTGAGACTTGAACCCTGTACCTTGTGTTTGTAAGGCAAACACCTTAACCATTAGGCCACCCTGAGACTCGAACCCTGCACCTTGTGTTTGTAAGGAAAACACATTAACCATTAGGCCACCCTCCCAACCCATGTTTGTGTGATCACTCAGTGCTCTATATCTGAAATTAATACATGCCATTTGCTTGTTAGTACTGTGAATAGTGTTGCATTTGGTTGTATGCATAATTATTTCAGTTCCGTGTTGCAGAGCTGTTGGTGTGGCAAAGCAGAATTAGACATGTTTACTGTGTTCTGAAGGTTCATTGGAGTGAGAGTTCAAATCCAGACCTGTATAAAAATATTTCATATGTGCCAACAAACATGTTGTAGTGTTTATTTCATAGATTGCTTTTCTTCATTTCAACCATTTTTCCCTTTTTTAATTTGCAGTGTATGAGCAGTGTGCCATTTAGCAAAAGCAAGGGAAACGGAGACACAGTGCATGTTAGGTCTAGCTTTGCTTATCTTGTCTGTGCGGCACTTAACAGTGTGCAAACTCAAACTAGTGGTCCACACAGGAAGCAGACAGAACACCTGCAAACAGGGTGACTGTAAAAGTGTAAAGGTCAAAAAGGATACAGGTATAGATATAAGCCTACGACTGCCATACACATGGTCCTGGGTTCTAATAAAGGATATTCCAAACATTTTACTGTTGTTCCATTTACCCTTATATTCAATATCACTTATATAGTGGAGCTTATATGAATTATAGGTATGAGGGATAAGACACCCTTATTGTGTTTTCAGATATATGACTGAGGGTATACTGTCCACTATATTTCTGTAAGTATAATTCTGCTATCATAGACTTGGATGGCCTTCACACTTAAATAAGACACCTACACAACTGAATATTGTCAGGTCACATACATACAGGTTTAACATCTCAAACTGTCAGCTGTATTTATGAATGATTCATGACTATGTCTGAGCAGCATTTATTCTGTGGCAAAGATGGAAGATCACCACTGTGAAAGAAAATGTTTTGTCTCTTATGCATAGGTCTGAATCCCACACTTTAAAAATCTATTTTATCAGTGTATAAAGCCAAAACAAAAACGTGTCAGGTAATGAAATGTATGCCCACAGTTACCTTCAATTTTAAAAAATTATTTCCAACCTAAAGCAGAAAACACCCATCAAACTACTGTCAAGTGTCAGATTAACCTCCCAGTTTCAAAAACTGCTTTCCTCCCTGCTTGGCACTGTTGCTCTTTGCTTAACATAGTGCAAACATGGTTGACACATTTCTCGGGTTTGCATACTACCAATAAACATGAAAACAGGAACTGGCAAGAAATCATTAGCTGCCATTGCTCTACATTTGGTATTAGACATGTCTGGCATTAGAGGGGTGCTCAGGAGTCCAGGATATTTACTGAACTCCAGGTAAAGCACAACAGCCAAAGGTTTCTGCAGGGGGACTATTCTGGCTCCCAGTACAAGTCTGAGGCTTGGAGTAGTTTGAATAAGGCTGCATCCAGTGTAACTGGCATCCCATACATTGCAGAACAGTGTAGACACCAGTTCAATGACCTACAAAGGTGCAAGAGGGATGCCCTCAACCAGAGGCTGACTGAATTTCAAACTGGTGACATCCCACAGTTGTGAAAGTATCGTTATAAAGAGAATTTTTAATACATCTAAAGCTAAATATAGGCAAGACTGGTATGCATAATGCTCTTCTGTCCTTTTCTTTGCTTTTCACAGCTAATGCCAACATAGATTTGAATCGTCAGGCTCATGCTGAATGTCTGGAGAGATTGAGTGATGTAAGTGGTATGTATGCAGCACAACAGAAGTATTATTGTAGGTTTAAACATTAATGACAGATGTTTTGGTATTCTATACAGTCGTAGCAAAGTGAGCATGCATATCCTAACTGTAAAAGCAAGTATGCATGCATAGGTCTTCAGCAGAAACCACCTTTAGGAGTCAAGTGTAAGAGTGCAGTCAGAGGTTTTGGGTTCAAATACCATGAGCAGCAATTATACAATACAGTATTTCCTTCATAAAGTTATGTAAATTTAACTTTATACAAGTGGCATAAATGCCCTGCTGTTAACTGTAATCAGTATACTTGGACCAAGTATATGTGCAGCATATGCACATTGCAAAGATTACTTTAAACAATCTGTAACTATAGTTTGTAGTTGATAGGATGTATACTTAAATATAATAGTTCAGATAAAATAGTTGTATAATTGTGGTAGTGCATTATATGTCACATATGATGGTACTAATTTAATCTCTTTTTTTCTCTCACCCCAACCCTTATCTCTTTTTTCCTATTATGTGTCATCAAAATGTCTCCATGTCATTAGTTGTAGCAATCCACTAAATGTTTCACAGCACAGCAAGGTAAGCCAGTCCCAGTGGGTCAGCCTGCCCCCATTCCACCGGCACCAAGAACAGCACCGATGCCCAGCCCATCCAGGCCCCAACCTGGCAGCAATGCCTCTGATGCCCCTTCACTACCTGTGCCATCAGGTAGCACTTCCCCACCAGCTGAAACTGTGGTAATCTCTGGGTGCAGTGACTGAGGTGAGGAATTCATCACTCACCAGGAGATGCCAGTTTTGTGGACTGCACCATTGGTGTACACCTACACCAAATGGAGATGCTGCTATTCCTAATGGTCTGTAGGAGGAGGAGGAGGAGATGTCAAACAGTCCAGCCACCAGCAGAGTAAGGGGACAGTGATGACAGTCCAGGGAGGTGAGGACTAGATTCTGACTGTCTCCATGTTTGACAGGCATGAGCCTGTGTTATCCCCTCCCTCACCCCAATCATTGTGTCCCTCAGCCTTTTGTGTTACTCACTATCCCTATGTCTTGTCTTGTTTGCATTTGCTTCCTCACCTATCCAACTTACCTGACTCAGAAATACCAATGCCACTTACCCAGCATTCCTCTCTTACTGAATTAAAAAAGGGCACCTGGTCACCTGTCCTACAAAAGAATACCATCCCATATACAGCTCTCCATTTCACACATATGTCTTCTTGACACACTTGATTTGGTCTAATTGGCTATGCAACATGATTGTGTTGTTGTCAACTCAATTTGTGGAGGTGACAGTCCAAATTCAGATAATATTCTATACATATTTTCACTTTACACCTTTAAATAAATGGATAGCTATGGTTCTTTCATACCTCCTTCCTGCACATTCCAGTATTTCTTTCACCTTGTTCTCCCCCTGCTTTTCCCCCATTTCACCACCTTCCTATCTATGCCATTTTTACTCCATTAATATGGTCAAAAAATAGAATCACACACAACACACATAAGTACCAAAAAAAAACAATGGATCCCTTCAGTTTTTGGCCTCCTTGTTTGTGAATAGTTTGGCATCATGCACCAATGTCAGGTGATGGTGAGTGGCGCTACAATGCTGCAGTCACCTCTGTGCAATATTGCTTAACCCTGTTGTGCTAGTTTAACACACAGTAGCACATGGTGAATGTACTATAAGAATAATGTCATTGCATTATCACTGTTTATATAAAAGTATTAGATACAACTGCATTTTAACCCAGTATCATCTGCCCTTAAAAAGAAATGTATCAGTGCATATCACGTGCTGCCACAGAGTCAGCTAAGCAGCAGGAGTGTTTCATACACTCAGTGCTAACTCTCAGAATTTTAGCAACTAGCCCCACATTTGCACACTGCTTAACTAGGTGCAAACAGGGGAAAGTAGTGGAAATGTGTATCTCGCATGTGCAAACACTTTGCCTACCATTGTGCAGACCTGCTGCTCACCACTGTGCTATGCAAAGTCAATATTAGCATGTATTAGAGCTGTTTATTGTCCATTCAGGCTTCATGCCATGAAACTGCATGTGGAAACATAACAAAATGAAGGCCCATCTAAGAATATGTCCGACATTTGCAATGCAGCCATGTGTTACCTCCCCCCCCCATGCACTGCAACCCTGGTCTCTCAGTACTTTTTGACAAATATATCAACTACACTACATACATTAATAACAATGGTTGTGTATATACCATGCATATCAATCTGGTAACATGCAGAACTAGAACTATCATCACAGTTGAACATGCCTATACATCCATTTCATGCAGGCCTCCCAACATCTTCTCTTCAACAGCCACTGCTGCTGTCATCCACTATAAGTTGTCCTTGAGCCTTGTAAAAGTTAGACTTGTGCCATGGCACTTGCTTAAATTGCTGAGTTCTGTAGTATGTGTACTTAGGTAGAGGGTTCTGTTCTCATTGCTGTCAAGTGTGTGTGTGTGTGTGTGTGTGTGTGTGTGTGTGTGTGTGTGTGTGTGTGTGTGTGTGTGTGTCTACCTAGCCAGAGGAGCAGAAGTGTGTGTCCTACAGTTACCACTCCAATTCCTTGGATTGACAGTATTTTGACACTTGCCTACACATCCATTTCATGCAGGTCTCCCAACATATTCCTTCAACATCCACTGCTGATGTCATCCACTATAAGTTGTCCTGTAGCCTTGTAAAAGTCAGACTTGTGCCATGGCGCTTGCATAAATTACTGAGCTCTGTAGTCTGTATACTTAAATAGATAGGGGGTTTTGTTATAACTGCAGTTAACTGGGGTGTCTGTATGTGTGTGTTTGTGCACTTGCTTGACATTCTAGAGAGCCTTTAACACCAGCATGTGGGGCACGTCTATTACTATATTTTCCTCAGCAGACACTGCTGATGTCATCAGCTATATCTGATTTGTAGATGTGCACTATTCCTACCAGAGGAGGGTCAGGGACTATCTTGGAGGGCAGGTAGAAGTCATCTCATCCTATATGATACAGATAGTGACATGGATTTCAGTCTCCCCACATACATCATGGCATGGTTTGTAGGCCCTGAGTTTTCTTGATGAGAAACCCCTGTGGTCTTTCCAGCTGCTGCAGGTACCTGGTGATATACATGCAAAAGGGAGCATTCTACTCTATTAGTGCTCTGAAGTGGTTGAAGTACAGTGCTGTTATATACTCCTCAGATCTAAATATGATGGCATGACTTATGATGTGCACTACGTAGCCATTCCATACTACTGTGGTCACTTGGTGGTTGAAGTTCAGATTGCTATCTATGTGTGTTCCCAGGTCTTGCACCCCTGGGTTTCAGTACAGGGGGATTGTTGCCAATGCTGTAATTAGCAGGAAATTCCACTTTACAGAAGGCTGAAATAAAGACACATGTTTGCATTTATTTGTAGACTGTGTGGCTTTGTCAACAATCATTTGTCTGTGTTAGCCCCTCCTGTAGTATGTTATCATCATTGGTGGATTTAATGATTGCATCTAATATGCAAGAATCAGCAAACTTAGTAAGCCAAAGGCCATATACTTTAGTTTGAACTGTCAAGAAATAGATTCCAAACAGTAAAGGATCAAACACAGATCCCTGGGGTGCACCAATGGTGACAGTTGTACTGGTACAAGTTGATTCATCAATGTTCAAAGTATGTGTTTTGTCAGTGAGCCAATTTGTTACCCATATAGTGATGTAAGGGATAATCCCAGCTGGAAGAGTTTCTCAATGATACCTGAGTGGGGATTGTGTCAAAACCCTAGGCCAGATCAAAATATGCAGTGTGCACTGTCTTGCCTTCATCCAGGCCCTATCACACATAAGAATGAATGGGCTGTGATATCACAGATCACCTATGGCATGACTCAGCACATATACCTTCCTGACACGGTTGAATACACACTTCAACACACCCTCCACATGGTTTATGTTCTCGTAGAAGGGTGTACATCAACATGCATCCATCTGAGTTGAGGGGACAGCACCTGATGCATACATGTATAAACACATCCTGACTCTCCTTAACTGTGAGGTAGGCCAACATATCATCATGGACCTTTTCTAAATGGACACTAATAATATCCTGGCTGTGTGAAACAGACTTGTGTGAGTTGTTAATGCTTCCTCATGTCTGTTACAGCTGATAGATTCCTCAAAGAGGTCGTCAAGGGCATGCAAAATGACACCACTATCATCCTGTTGAACTTGACCAGGCCAAGGAATTTGACAGAAATCCACACTGAGGTATTAATTCAACACTGTCAGATGCAAAGACAGCTATATCACCAAGTGTGTAGACCAATGGATCACATATGTGGCATCTAAATATGCTGAAATATGTGAAGTGACCTATATTTTAGGTCTGGTGACCAGGACCATACATCAGGGCTGTCTGCTAGGCCTATTCCTGTCCATTATTTATGTCACAGACATCACAAATGACATACACATCCTGTGTCCAAACAGCTCTCTGAAGGACTACAGATTATGGGCAATTATTGACTCCAACTATGATATTAGTATAATACAGACAGTATCAGCACACATGAAAGATTGCTGCCACAGCCATGACAGTACATGAGATGAAACAAAAATATTGGGGAATTTGTTACATCATAAAAACAAATGCACAACCCAAGGATAATGTAGACATCACACCCTATAAGCAGATCAAGTGGTATGTGACCTGTGTCCTTGGGTAGATGGTATTTGGAACATTCACTGGTGTGTGGCCACACTGCTGACTACTGCCTTGTATATAACACAACTACTGAGTATGTGAAGGACATCCACATCAAAGACCGTAATACCTCCATAGTTCACAGCCTTCATCATACCAATAACTGAGTGCAATGCACCCTTCATGCACCTCCCTACACATCTTCCTGTGATGTGTAACTGAAGTGTGCTACCTTTGCCAGAGTGAGCAGTCACACATCTTATTGATCAAAGGTATTCTTTTTGTTGCATAAACATTACTGTCTGATGCTGCAGAACCCCAATCAAGGTATCACACCAGATGAATGTGTGATACCTGTTCCGGTGATGCACACAGTACATACATAGCTGTTTGACAACATTGATGGCATAGGTTACATTCATGATAGTGTGAATTGTGTCATTCATATGCCATGCACATCAGACAACTAGACTGCATTGATCATAATGTCACATATAGGTATAGCAGTGTTTCTCCTAACACATCCAGCAGATGGTACAGTGTCAGAACGGTGTGCTTGATTACCCCTCATAGATTGCTGACATGTCATAATAGTTGTACAAGTGTATTTGTGCAGAACCATCTCTGATCACTCAGAATCACATATGTCAGAGACATGGAATTACTGGTGATATTATTCTGATATTGTCCATGAGTGTGCATGCTTTTACTGTTGTCCATGAGCTTGTAATTATGTCCCACTGTTGGAAACCTCTGCTGAGATTACACTCATATTCGCACAAATCAGTTTGCACAGCTTCATAATATGCACCCTACCTTGACTTTACATAACTTTCCTGATAGATGTCTTCTGCATTGTTCATGTAAGGATGCTTATCTCATAAAGACATCTTCTCCATTGTTATGTCTCCTTGTGTGACAGTCACATGATACACATTTTCATTGTGGAGTCCGTACTGTACCATATTGATATATGATTTGTGTTCCTGCTACAACTGTCTTCCATTGACATGCCCTCATCTGCTGTACATTAGGATGTTTCACCTGTCCTCCTTCCCTGTGTTCATTCTTACAATTCATCTGTGTGTCCCTATTCAATACCCACACTTCCCATGACTGTTTATTTTACATGGCAATCCAAGTACCCTTACAGATCATTTAAGCAACTTTTGTACATAATGCCTGGTATGGGATTTCACAAAACTCTGCACGGTATACACTGTCCTGTACTGTGTTTGGACCATATACATAACTATATGTTAAGTCCTGGTAATCACTGTGTCATTCCGTGCTATCTTGCTAACCTACTTAGCCCTGAGGTAACCAGGTTTTCTATCCATGTTCCTTTACATTGTTTCCTGGTTGGCAACACTGACAACACTGTTGCCTGCCATGAAACTGTGCTTGTTTATGTTTAAAAGTGATGTGTGGCATGAATACGCAATTAGTGCCGCTGCTCACCACGCAAACATGTAAACTCTGTGTAGGCTTTGCAAAGAGCCTGCACGAGTTTATTGAATCCCAGGGAGTGACATTTTTCTAATTCTGGCTTAATTTTCCATTCCCATTGTGGAGCTCAGAACTCTACACTTGTTGCAATACATGTGTAGACTTCTAAGCAATTCCAAGGCCCCCTTAAAAATAAAAATTAAAAAAAAATCTGCTACTATGCTCTTCAAACTGTTTTTAAAACAGCCTGGCATTACATGAACTTTGAATGGGCAGAAACATCAGTCAAAAATGGTTCACTGGGCTGTTCCATGAAACAATGAGGAGCTATCACAATTGGCTTAAGCTGCCTCAGGTGACAGAGACTGACAGTGAAAGAGATATGAGTGTGGGAGCAAGTTTTTTTTACTAGGACTATGAATGTCATAATATGTTTGTATGTGTAGAAAGCATACAAGCTCTGAATTTGCTCTGATTTGCCTCATATTTTTATCTGTTTGTTGTAAAGTTTGTATTTTTCTGGCAAATCAGTGTGGATTGCAGTCATTAAATAATGTCAAAGAGTTAAATTTCAGACTTAACCTTAAACATCTAGCAACTTTCTAAGTATCCAAGGGCAGAATTGATCCCTGGTTTTCATCCTTTCCCCAATTATTTTTAAGCTTTTGCCTTGATTTATGGGCTAAGAAATTGAGAGGTAACTGTGTGTGTTTGGGGGGGGGGGGGTGGTGGAATGGATTGCACATTGTACTCTGACAATACTTAGCTGATATTCCTGTGTGAAATTTATGTAGCTGTTCATTACTTTTTTTCACAATCAAACTTATGAGTTATAGAGACACAGTCATACAAGTCTAATGTGTGTGTGTGTGTGTGTGTGTGTGTGTGTGTGTGTGTGTGGGGTGTTTCAAATGGGTTGCACAGTGTATGTGTATAACAGCAACAAACAGAAATATGCATGGTCATTGTTAATTTTTTTATTCATTTATTTGATTCCACTCAGACATTTGAAGTGTACACAGCCATGGAATTTGCTTTTAATTATTAGAGACATCTCTGTTTATGTCTGACTGCATGTGTGTGTGTGTGTGTGTGTGTGTGTGTGTGTAGGGTGTTAAATTATTGTAGCCACTTTTTATTACACTCTCATATATGTGGTGTACACAGTAAATTTGGTTTTAATTGTTGGGTATGGGGGCTGTTGATCAATACAAGCAATTGACTCTGTTGTCATTTGTACAGGTTAAGCAGTCATTATGCTGGGTTTGCAGAACTTAAGTTTATTTGTGTGAAGCCATTTGGATTACTTTATATTGTGGTTATTTTTCTAACACAATCAGACATCTGAGATGTACATATTCAATACACTTACTGTAATTGATAGGTATGGGGGATGTCTGCAATAAAATGGCTGCTTGTGTTTGGAAGGAATGCAGTGTATCTAAAAGTGTCAGATTAGCAATAATTATTTTCTTTTTCCTTCACAAAAGCATCAGCATTGTACAGAATAAGTTACTGTCTGTGCAAGATGTTTGTGTTTGCAATTGATCATTGGTACACTAGCACATAGATATCATTGCTGTCTCACATCACTTGGTTCTCTGGTTGAGTTTTTGAATATGGTTCCTTTTGTGTGGAGCCTACATGCACTTCCTGTCTCTGTGTGGGTTTTATCCAGATTCCCCAAGAGGGGAATGGTCCATGAATGTGTATAGGAAAAGTTGCCATAGGAGCACATTTGTACATAGAAACAGCATGCATCCCCAACACATATTTAAGAATGCAGTGAATATCCAGATTGACAGCAGAGGAAGATACATTTCAGGAGGAAGTAAATGACCTTTGTATACATTCAAAAATAGAGGTTATAAGGAAAACTATATCATAGGTACAGTTAATGTAGTTCAGACATTGAGAAATACAACTGAGAAACCATACTTCTCACATAGAGAGGAAACAATATCAGAATTTAATAATTCTGCCTTGAATAAAGTGAAGGTATCTACTAGTTACACAAGTAATGTAAAAGTTATGCAAGATGTGGTAAGGAAATACTGGCCAGTACTGACACATGAACCCCGAATTAGGGAAATTGTAGGGCATGAACCCAGCTTCCTATTCAAGAACAAGAAATCCTTGAAAAGGCTACTTTGTTATGGACCCAAGAAGGATGTAATCAATGTGGGTGGATAGATACAACTAATAAATTCAAACATCCTGACACAGGTAAGGAATACACATTTAAGGTTACAGCTAATTGCTGCACTAAAAATGTATATTTAGCAGTTTGTGGCCTGTGTTCAGGATATTATGTAGGAAAAACAAGCAGAGAATTTAGATATAGGATAAGAGAACATATTTTGGGTATTAGGAACAGGGATAAAATCAATGCTTTAGTCAGACATACACTGGAAAAGGGAGAAAATCATTCCTTTAAGTTCATGGTTATAGAAATGGTGAATGAGAATGGGGGGGGGGGGGTATTAGTAACAGGACATAAACTTCAGAAGCGAGATGGATCATTCGATTACAGGCTGACAGGGGCAGTGGCTTAAATGATAGAGTATCCCTGAAGCCTATTTTGAAGAATAGGAGCCTTCATAAATAATAGGATGCATTTTATTTTTATTTTTATTTTTATTTTCATGCTTAAGATTATCATGTATTTTATTGTTAATGTGCATTTTTACTGTTAGTGAAAATTTTTAGTAGTATCTTTATGGCATATATAGACTTTATACATCTATTTACATATGATCTGATATATATTTGTGCATATAATTTTGGGACTTTTATGAGTCTGTGATAATAAATATATTTTATAGAAAGTGAGAAATGATATAGCAAGAGGTTCTCCGGTTTGATCCTCTGCTTGGATGCCTTCTGTGCGGAGTCTGCATGTCCTCCCTGTGGTCGTGTGGGTTTCCTCCGGGTGCTCCGGTTTCCTCCCACATCCCAAAGACATGCTGTAGGTGGATTGGACACTCTAAATTGGCCCTAAGTGTTAGTGTGTGCATGTGTGTACATTTTGTGGAAGGTTGGGTGCCGGGCTCACATCTCAACACCGTAAAAACTCTACTACCAATCATGAGCGGACAGGTGATCTGCTGTGGTGATCCCTAACTGGGAAAAGCCAAAAGAAGAAGAAGATAGAAAGTGAGAAATGATAGATGCAACTGTACATATATGTAGTCTATATATGTGTTTCAAATATGGTTTTGTCAATATAAGCACTTGGAAAGAGGATTTATATGAACAAAGTTTTAATAAGAATATATTAGGGTGTGCTTATTACTTTAAGACTGGAAAATGGTGTAGTCATGATTTGACTGATACCAATTAAGGTTCCCTATATAAATGGAGTGGTTTTAAATGTATTTTATTGAGTGGTCTGAAGAAGGGGGAGTCATTCCCATGAAAGCGCTTACCAAATAAAGTATCTTGATTGTACGAACTGAGCTGAACAGAAGCTGTTTTTCTTCTACATTGTTTATGATCCTTAAAGTTCTGTGTGTTGTTTTATCCATAGCTCAGGTTTCCTTCTGAAACCCTCTGCTACCTCTGCTATATAATGTTTGCCTGTGGCCATTTGTGATTTTACTTTCAACCACAGTTTAACATAACAGGGTTGCACAGAAGAAAACTATCTTTTTGGATGGCTATAGAGGCAGTCAGTATTCCCAGAGATGATTTATATATTCTTGTGTGCATTTGTCATCACAGTTTATCAGGAACTATTATTTTTGTTAGCTTTCAACATTAAGCTTGAAACACAACATATGTCCCCTTGAAGTAAAAAGTAAGACCAAATGCCTTTTCTTGCTGATGTTTTTTTTCAGGTTATCATTGGATTAGAAGATTGTAAAAAAGCTCTAAGATGCATTGTAGAGCATCTAGAACCCTATGAAATCTGGGGCCTAACAATCCCCAGGCCCTCATCTTAATTCATCTACTTTCTGCAAACTTGTTACAGTGGAGTCTTGGCCAGTCAGGGTGTGTTAAATGGATGTATGAAAAGCTGAAAAAGAAACAAAAAAATAAGTACTCTTATCTAAATGCTAAGTTACCAGGATGTGGGAAGAAAGGAGATTGGCAATGGGGAGGTGTATGAGTTCCATGGAGTTGTTTTTATAGGGCTCCATTTCACCTAAGGCTGGCCTTGTTGATTGCAGATCTGAGATGTAGATAGTTCATAAAGTGGCAGTAATGAGTGGGTACTAAGATAGTCTGTAGAAGAAAGTGATTTATCCCATTGGTTGTTTGATCAAAGGTAATGGCGACTCACCTGTCTTAATAGAGCCCCACCTCATTCCCTTTAGTTGGTTCCTGTAGCTCCCCTTGCTTTGAAGTCATCAGCTGCCACTGATGCTTCCAGATTGTATACCTCTAGGGGGGTGTTAGTATTTAGTTACCTTAATACCTGTCACATGTTGTAAGTGAAATTAATTGCACATATGTTAGTAAGAGATGCACTTCATAAAAATTTGAAGTGAACTGCACACTGTCAGTGATATAAGAACTGTATAGGTATAATAGCTTAATGAGCTAACATCTATTTGGACCATAATACAAAGCTTTGCATTTATAAGCACTGTTCTTCACAAAGCAGCAAGTAGAACACATGAAGTCAGCATATAGTACAATGGCATTAGGATCTGCCTAGTTAATACTAATAACTTGATCAGTGGTAAGAGAAGTGAAGTTACATGCAGCAGCTGAGCACACTGCGTAACAAAGTGTATACTTTTTGTTTGGGGAAGCAGTGCTTTGTGTCCAGGGGGAGGGAAGGTGTGTGCTTATCATGAACACGTAGTTTCTGAGGGTAGTGGTTTATTTTATGTGCTTTGCATGTAGAGAGCTTTGTGGAGTTTAACCTGGGTTAATGTGTGAGAAGTTAGGATATTTACATTAGAATGTTATGGAATTCATCATCTTCTTTCTGCTGTTCCCATTAGGGGTCGCCACAGCAGATCACCTGTTTCCATTTCTTCCTGTCCTCTGCATCATGCTCTTTCACACCAACCACCTGCATGTCCTCTCTCACCACATCCGTAAACCTTATCTTAGGCCTTCTTCTTTCCTCTTACCTTGCAGCTTCATCCTTGGCATCCTTTTCCCAATATACCCAGCATCCCTCCTCAGCACATGTCCAAACCAACGCAATCTCGCCTCTCTTGCTTTGTCTCCAAACTGTCCAACCTGAGCTGACCCTCTAATATACTAATTACTAATCCTGTCCATCCTAGTCACACCCAGTGCAAATCTTAACATCTTTAACTCTGCCACATCCAGCTCTGACTCCTGCCTTTTAGTCAATGCTGCCGTCTTCAACCTATATAACATAGCTGGTCTCACTACCCTCTTGTAGACCTTCCCTTTCACTCTTACTGGTACCCGTCTGTCACAAATCACTCCTGACACTCTTCTCCACCCATTCCACCCTGCCTGTACTCTCTTCTTCACCTCTCTTCCACACTCACCATTACTCTGAACTGTTGGCCCCAAGTATTTAAACTCATCCACCTTCGCCACCTCTGCTCCTTGCATCCTCACCATTCCTCTACCCTCCCTCTCATTTACACACATATATTCTGTTTTAGCCCTGCTGACCTTCCTTCTTCTTCTCTCTAAAGCATATCTCCATCTCTCCAGGGTCTCCTCAGCCTGTTCCCTACTCTCACTACAGATCACAATGTCATCTGCAAACATCATAGTCCATGGGGCCTCCTGTCTGATCTCGTCTGTCAACCTGTCCATCACCATTGCAAATAAGAAAGGGCTCAGAGCTGATCCTTGATGTAACCCCACCTCCACCTTAAACGCATCCATCACTCCCACTGCAGACCTCACCGCTGTCACACTACCCTCGTACATATCCTGTACCACTCTTACATACTTTTCTGACACTCCTGACTTCCTCATACAATACCACAACTCCTCTCTAGGCACCCTGTCATATGCTTTCTCTAAGTCTACAAAACACAATGCAACTCCTTCCGACATTCTCTGTACTTCTCCATCAACACTCTCAGAGCAAAGATTGCATCTGTAGTGCTCTTTCCTGGCATGAAACCATAATGCTGATCACTAATCATCACGTCCCTTCTTAACCTTGTTTCCACTACTCTTTCCCATAACTTCATGCTGTGACTGATCAATTTAATCCCTCTGTAGTTACTACAGCTCTGCACATCACCCTTATTCTTAAAAATCTGTACCAAAACACTTTTTCTCCATTCCTCAGGCATCCTCTCACTTTCCAAGATTTCATTAAACAATCTGGTTAAAAACTCCACTGCCATTTCACCTAAACACCTCCATGCTTCCACAGGTATGTCATCTGGGCCATTAGCCTTTACATTCTTCATTCTCTTCATAGCTATCCTTACTTCCTCCTTGCTAATCCACTGTACTTCATGATTCACTATCCCTACATCATCCAACCTTCTCTCCCTCTCATTCTCTTCATTCATCAACCCCTCAAAGTACTCTTTCCATCTCCTCAACACACTCTCCTCGCTTGTGAGTATGTTTCCCTCATTATCCTTTATCACCTTTACCTGCTGCACATCTTTCCTAGCTTGGTCCCTCTGTCTAGCTAATCGGTACAGGTCCTTTTCTCCCTCCTTAGTGTCCAACCTTTCATACAACTCTTCATATGCCTTATCCTTAGCCTTTGCCACCTCTCTCTTTGCCATGCACCTCATCTCATTATACTCCTGTCTACTTTCTTCATCTCTCTGACAATCCCACTTCTTCTTTGCCAACCTCTTTCTCTGTATACTCTCCTGTACTTCCTCATTCCACCACCATGTCTCCTTGTCATCCTTCCTCTGTCCAGATGTGATACCAAGCACCTTTCTAGCCATCTCCCTTACTAGCTCTGCTGTAGTTACTCAGCTATTTGGTAACTCTTCACTGCCACCCAGTGCCTGCCTTAACTCATCCCTGAACTCCACCTCACAATTACCCTTTTTCAATTTCCACCATTTGATCCTTGGTGCTGCCCTCACACTCCTACTCCTCTTCTTGATAACCAACGTCATACTACAAACCACTATCCTATGCTGCCTAACTACACTTTCTCCGGTCACCACTTTACAGTCTCCAATCTCCTTCAAACTGGCCCTCCTACATAACATATAATCCACCTGAGTGCATCTTCCTCCACTCTTGTATGTCACCCTATGCTCCTCCCTCTTGTTAAAATATGTATTCACCACAGCAATGTCCATCCTTTTCGCAAAATCCACTACCATCTGACCTTCTGCATTCCTTTGTTTAACACCATACCTACCCATCACTTCCTGATCCCCTCTGTTCCCTTCACCAACATGCCCATTGAAATCTGCTCCAATCACCACTCTCTCACCCTTGGGTACAGTCATCACCACTTCATCCAATTCACTACAAAATTTTTCTTTCTCATCCATTGCACACCCAACTTGTGGAGTATACACACTAACAACATTCATCATTACACCATCAGTTTCCAGCTTCATAAACATCACTCTATCCGACACTCTTTTCACCTCCAAAACACTCTTAGCATACTGCTCCTTCAGAATAACTCCTATGCCATTTCTCCTCCCATCCACACCATGATAAAACAATTTGAATCCACCTCCGATACACCTAGCCTTACTCCCCTTCCATCTGGTCTCTTGCACACACAATATACCAACCTTCCTTCTGTCCATCATATCACCTAGCTCTCTCCCTATACCAGTCATACTGCCAACATTCAAAGTTCCGACCCTCACTACCACAGTCCTAGCCTTTCTCCTCTCTTCCTGCCTTCGGCCATGTCTTCCGCCTATTCTCCTCCTTCGGCCAACAGTAGCCCAGTTTCCACCAGCACCCTGAAGGCTAACAGTAGAATGTTATGGAATTAAGTATTTAAATTAAAAAAATAAATATTTTGTTAATTATGTAAAAAGAATTTTAGAGGACTTCACCCATTGTTAAAAGGAAAAAGAAAAAAATGAATATCATATAGCTTGTTAAAATAGTTTTGGAAACAATGAAATCAAGAAAGAATTATTTAGGAACCACTTTATAGAGAAAATAATGGATTATTGCCTAGAATTTACCAAACAGTGAAATTACATAAGGTCTGTTACATTTGATTGTCATTTGACATTGACTCAGGCTGGCTCCAAGACCTACTGAACTGGTACCTACTGCCAGTGCTGTGTCACACTGTATGTCAAAACATGATATCGCTTCTCTGAGCATTAACCCCTGCTTTAATGGACCTGGGGATTGTTTATTGTCTCTTAGATAAGATCCCCCTGCTGATGAACTGCCTGTTGCAGTCAGTGTTGTCTCTATCCAGGGGCGGCTCGTGCTATTGGACTGCAGGACTGCAGCCCCCCCAGCTATTAAATGAAAAAAAAATTTAAAAATAAAATAATTAGCTGTGAGGAACTCGAACTGTGCATGTGTGCTTGGTGAGTTCTGGGTTTCTGTAAATCCGGACTGCTGTTAAACCAGTCCAGATTATGAAGAGAAGGCATCAGTGTACAGATGCCCAGAAGTCTATGCAGTTTGTAACTACATAGACTGGAAGGAGATCAGACTGCCACGTCTGCAGTCACATGCGATGTGGATAGCTACTGACTGGCTCATGCTGCAAGCAATGTGGATAGCTACTGATTGTCTTTATTACAAGTGAAGGGATGTCTCCAGAACGAAGCTGCACGAAGATATACATGTGTATGTGTGTGCATGTGTGCATGTGCATATGTGTGTGTGTGTGTGTGTGTGTGTGTGTGTGTGTGTGTGTGTGTGTGTGTGTGTGTGTGTGTTTGTGTGTGTGTGTGTGTGTGTGTGTGTGTGTGTGTGCATGTGTGCGTGTGTGTGTGTGTGTGTGTGTGTGTGTGTGTGTGTGTGTGTTTGTGTATGTAATGCCCCAGTTAAATATACCTGGTGACTAGAGTAACTCAGGCTCAAACCTTGTACAGGTAGCAAGAGACTGAATTCCGTACCAACCAACACTTGTGAAAACTGTCCAGATTTTTGCCTCATATTTTTGTTCTATTCTATTCTTCATAAAATCTGTAGTTTTCTGGATTTTTGTAATCAGTGAAGGATTGAATACACTAAACAATGGCAGGCATTTGAATTTTACACTTCATATTCTTCAGAATATACATGGTAACACAAACCTTTTATTCTAGCAATTTTCTAAGTTTATAAGATCAGTATTTGAAATGTGTCCCCTATTTTGGGGCTGTATTGCCCCATTATTGGCTTTGTCCAGGTTTTTTATGCTAAGAGGTTGAGAGCTATGATGAGAACTGAATTCACTAAATGATAGCCATTTAAGTTTCAGTCTTCCTGCCTTTCAAGAAATAGCTGATTTGGCATAGTGGTATGTTGCTCTGACTGTAGTGCACAGGGTCCTAGGTTCAAGTCTTAGCAGTCAAATGCATGGTGGTGACACAGCATTTTATTCTAGCAACTTTCTAAAATTATATAAGCAATGTTTAAATGTGTCCATGGTTTTGGGGCTTTTATCCCCCCAATGAATTTTGGCTTTTTCCAGATGTCTTGTGCTGCAAAGTTGAGAGATACAGTTGAGTGTCGAGTGGATTTTGCAAGGAGCTGAGAGCTTTAGGGGAAGAGAAGTTTAGTGCTGCTTATGCTGAGTTAGCTTGCATTGTTAATAGCATAACAGGTTGAATACTTGGTTTTGATGCAGAAGGCTGTGGGTTCTACTCCCACAGTATGTTGATTCATTGCTGATACTGTATTGTGTTGTACTTTTAAAGGGGGTGGATGCTGCAGTCCTGAGAATGTCCTCTTTGGTGGAGATACCTAGTAACTATGAACTTGTTATCAGTTTGCCATCCATTCCCTATTGCAATATTGCTAGCTTATCATTTTTTTAATGTAACATAGGTAATTTATTCCTCAAGGGCAACATGTACTTTATTTGTAGATGAAACAATGAAATATAAAGTTGTTTACAAGAAGCAACATCTTCATTAGTTACAGATCTCTTTAATGTGGAATTATTTAGATGACTTTTACTTCTGCAGAGATTGTGCATATTTACTGATACTGGTGGATTGTAGAAGTCTGAGTAGACTTTTATGATGGAAATGGTCTGACTTGGGCATTTTTGTCATTATTGGTGGATGTATTTTGTTTCATTGTTTACTGGACAAATGTTCAAAACAATAAATTTAAAATGCTGTCTAACAACTGTACTGTATTATACAAGGAGTATAATTTAATACAATCAGGAAGGTATTTATTGATTATCTGATCAGCTCAGGTACTCCCCCCTCCCCAGTTCTTGGTTGGATGTGTTTGATTAGGAGACAGTTAAATCAACTGTCTACAAGCACAAACTTTTTTTTGTTACTGAATATTTTCACTGATTAAGTCTGAATGCTACTGAAAGTGATGAAGCCAGATTGAAGTAATCACTTCTCTTAGATCTTCATTTTTTTTTGGGGGGAGTACTTATTGTCCACACCTAGGGAGCAAAGTCCGTCATGTAGAATTTCTGCCACACAATTTTCCCTGCTGAACTATACCTCTCAACTGTCCAGATTTTCACAGAATGAATAGATTTTTGCTTCTTATTTTTGGTTTGTTCCTCATAAAATGTGTGGTTTTCTGGCAAATCATTTAGGAATGAATTCACTAAATAATGACAGAAATTGAGTTTCAGACTTTATACCCTTCAGAATAATGCATGCTAAAGCAAGACCTGTTATTCTAACAACTGTCTAAGTTTATACAAGAGCAATTTTTAGTACTGTTTGTTTGTTCCCCCAATATATTTGGCCTTGTCCAGATTTTCTGCAGTACGAGTTTGAGAGGTATGTGCAAATAAATTGCTTTATAGAATTATGTATATCCAAACCTCTCAACTGTCCCTGATTTTGGCTCAAAATGTTGCTCTCCCCCTAATAATCCCTCCGCAAAATGACAATTTTGGAAGAAACGTGGAGGGTTTACAATTAATAAATAATTGTAATGATCAGATTTACAGATTGCCTTTATTTCAGAAATGCACGTAGATTCTCTTATTTTGCCAGCTGCTCAATTAACAGTACTAATATTTAAAAAGCGTCCCTTCATTGACAGGTTTCCAGCTGTACTGTGTGGCTATTTTATATTTTTGCGTCACACGTTTTGTCCATTTTTCATAAAATTGTGGTTTTCTGGCAAATTAGTGGCAAATCATTAAAGATTGAAGTTAGAAAATAATGACAGGCATTTGAGTTTCAGATTTCATACCCTTAAGAAAATTCATATTAATGCAAGACCTACTATTCTCTCATCTTTCTAAGTTTATCAGAGCAATATTAAAAAAATTGTCCTTATTTTTGGGCCTTTGTACCACTTCTGTTTATGGCTTTTTCCAGATTTCTTGATCTGAGTTTGAGAGGTGTGACAAATGTGTCAGGGCCATCACCATCAGCCAGAGACATTTCAAATTGTGATATACTTGTACCCCACTCCCCCATGTAATGACTCTGGATGTGTCCAAGCAAGGCAAGGAGCAGTTATGCAGTGTAAGTGTGCAAAGTATCCCCCCATCCAAGGTAAACTCAAGTACTACAGTGGCTTTTCATCTGTCCTTGATTTTGCAGAATATTCTGGTTTTCTGACATATTTGTATACTGTTGATTTATGCATATTATTCAGAAAATGCATGTTGTTGCAGTGCCTGTTGCTCTGTGGTTAAGTAGCAATGCTTTAATAACCATCAGGTAAGTTTGTCTAAGATTGTAAGATGTAAGTAAGCTTTAATAAGCATACTGTTAAAAAATTATCAACATTGAAAAACTTTTTGTTGTTGCCATGCAGAGAATATTTACATTACTAGATAATGTATAAGCCTTCGGTACTGACATGCATATGACAGTATTTTTAATAAAGGACATGATTACAGTGTTTTCAGAAGCTCATTACATTTGTTGGAGACTTGCAGTCATCTTTGCAGGCTTTACCCATAAACTAAACAAAATCCCAATCTATCATGTCTGGGCCATAGCCTGTGCAGTAATCCTTTAAGCAATTTATCTTGAGCTTGTTTCTTGTTTGCTGTTCATTTTTTACTTTGATCATGTTTTTCCCATGAAACAAGTCGATAGTTGTTGTCAGGCAGCAGGTCCTTTTTTAATAAGAAACATTTTTTACAAGTGGGGGTATCACAGAGATTTCTACTGTGGGCATGTTACTTGATACTTTTATAAAGCTGAATATAAATTATAATTAGAATTGCAGTGCAAGGAGAAGTGGTTTGAGTTGAGTGCTGCTTGTTTTTTTATACTTGATTTTGAGTGGCATATCTAAAAAGTGATTTATTTTTTCATGTCTCACAACCTTTTTGTTTCCATCTAGATATTAAGTAATCTGTCATGCAGCCAATGCATTGAAATAGTTTTTCTTCTCCACTTCATTTTGTCTTGATTGGACTCTCATAATGATGGTTTGGCACCTAGGGCAGCGTATTTAATTAAAGTCCCAGTTTTTGTGGTTTTGAGCATAGCTTGCCCCTTTTTAGTTGGCCACACCCCTTCCCATTGGCCCCACCCATTCAGCTGTCTCCTGCAGCCCCCCTTTTGATTTGAAGTCGCCAGTCGTCACCATCTTTGTCCATCTCTGTCATTCTCTATCACTTTCAGTATGACACATACATGCAAGCACACACACAGACAGTGTTATCATTAAATAACACCAGTCTTAAGACTTGCCTTCTTTTTGTAACAGTGATAAAGAACTGCCTGCTTCAAGCAACACAGTCTCTGTCCCTCTTTCTTTTCACTGTCTCTTACACTGTCATTCATTTTGACTCTCAAACACACTGATACATGCACACTCACTTTGCTTGTACTTTTTTATTTCTTTTTAATTTTTATGCTCACCAAACAGCAGAGAGCTGTTTAGTAAGTTTAAAAAAATGACAAATAAGTTTTTTTTCTGTCCAAGCTTCATGGAAACTAAATAGGCTACCGTAAACCAGTAGACTTTTTTTCAGTGGTCATTACCTGTATATTAACACCCTGCTGGAGAGTGTTCATTCTCCAATCAGGGTTTAATGTACAATTTAACCACTCTCTAAGGGATAAGTAATATATAGTATTTTAACAAACTTCCACAAGAAATGACATTGGCATTGTAGAAATTTTCTATCTGGTCTAGAACTGAAAGACCCTGACATATGTCAATAATTTAGTCCTAGTCTATGTTAATAAGCACTATACCCAATCTGTACCTCTTTGAGTGGAAGTGGTCATGCGAGATTCTAGTGTAATTGTGACATTCTGGTTTGGGCATTATAACAACAGAAAAGTAAGATATACAGAAAGAAAAAAATATTTACATGTTGCTTGACAATGTTGAAACTGCTCGCTAATTGTTTTTTTTTTTACTACTGTGGTTTGACAACTATTTTGTCTGTAGCAGTTCAGTACAGTACTTTACAGATAGGATTATAGAGAATAGGAAGAAATATTGTAGCAGTGTGAATTCAGTATATAAGGAGTCTGTGTTGTCCCTGCTTGTTTTTATTGTGCTTTATGTACAATTAATGGTTCATTGTTTTTGAAGATTGACTAATCAGTTTTCAGTATTCTATAAGACTTATAGCCAGTTGGTACCCCAGGCAGTCACCAGACTGCTTTCTCTGCCTTGCTGCAATTCCCAACATCAAAACACATTAATTGGACATCCATGGTTGCTTAAACTAATGCTGGTGCTGCACTCATGCCCATTCAGCAACTGTTCTGAGGTGCCAATCTTGCCCTCTAATGACTTGCACCAGAGACAGCTGCCCTTTTCCCCATCCTAATTACACTGCCAATTTTATTTTGAATTTGTTATCTGGGGAAGAACACTGATCCCACTGGACCCTGTGACATCCCTCCTCTGGGCCAGTAATCAAAGAGCCTGAATCCTCATCAGTGACACTGGTGAGGGGCATTCACTTGAAACAAAGATAAATAAACACAGTATTTCCAGATGCAGTTCTCTGCACCAAACACAATTTCCCTTAAGAGCCTACAGGGAACACACTCAAGCCAGGGGCTGGGATTCCCACTGTCTCTCTCCAGGCCCCCAGTAAGACTTCATACTGATACAGCTATAGAGTTGAGTCCTCAGCTGAGTGTCCCAGACCAAGTCCTCCACCACCCTCTCTGTGAAACCTGTGCCCTGTGTCCCTGCTCCAAGTAGCTGACACACATACTCTGACATTTGATTTTCACACACACAAAAGCACCTGGGAAAGGCTGGCACAGATTTATTAGCTATGCACCCTCTTCTCAAACTATAAGGTAGAGGCTTCCACCAGGGCATTCCAAAGCCAGCTACACTAAGGTTCTTACAAGGTCACCCAATTATATTATGAAAAATTAATACTAATGGTAGTGTTTGACCAATGCAGCAAGACTTTCAGGAGTGGCCACAGTGTCACCAAATAAATATAAGTACTCTCAAAGGTTAAATATTTTCTAAAGGACATGCCACAATGGAAAGTTTAAATATATTTAATAATAAATAATAAAAGAACATGAAAATACTAGGTGTCTATTTACAATAAACACCAGAATTGCAATCACGGGAAATATTAAACTAACACAAATGAAAAGATTCACAGAGATACAGAAAAAAGACCTTAACTAGTCATACAATATTTTCCTGATGATCTAAAAAATTACTATTCCCTGGTTACTTACTAAAGCAAAGCAAGATGACGTGGGTGAGTGGTCCTTCTTTGTCAGTTTTTAAAACAGACTAATCTAAGATTTCTGTCTCATCTAGTATTAAAATATCATTTCAGTGCTGGATTATAGAATAATATCAGATACATCTGATCATCTGACTTCTGATTCCTATACTACCCCCTTTACTAGCAACTGAGTCAAAATCTAGCACATATTTGTTACCATACACACAGATAGAGCTTTGCTAAAATGTGTTATAGCATCTGGAAGTTATAAAACTATTTCAAAAAGCTGCCAGCAGGGCATTCCAAAGCCAGCTACACTAAGGTTCTTACAAGGGCACCCAATTATACAGAGAAAAAGTAATACTAATGGTAGTGTTTGACCAATGAAGCAAGACTTTCAGGAGTGGCCACAGTGTCACCAAATAAATATAAGTACTCTCAAAGGATAAATATTTTCTAAAGGACCAGCCACAATGGAAAGTTTAAATATATTTAATAATAAATAATAAAATAACATGAAAATGCTGAATATCTATTTACAATAAACACCAGAGTTGCAATCACAGGAAATATTAAAATAACACAAACGAAAAGATTCACAGAGATACAGAAAAACAGACCTTAACTAGTCTCACAATATTTTCTTGACTATCTAAAAATTACTATTCCCTGGTTATTTACTAAAACAAAGCAAGATGACGTGGGTGAGTGATCCTTCTTTGTCAGGTTTTTAAAATAGACTGATCTAAGATTTCTGTCTCATCTAATATTAAAATATAATTTAAGTGCAGGATTACAGAATAATATCAGATACATCTGATCATCTGACTTCTGATTCCTATACTACCCCCTTTACTAGCAACTGAGCCAAAATCTAGCACATATGTGTTACCATACACACAGATGGAACTTTGCTAAGATGTGTTATAGCATCTGGAAGTTATAAAACCATTTCAAAATGTTCACCTTTCCAGAGTAGCAACTAGTTCACCCCTAAGGACAATGCAGTAGGATTCTAGTCTAATCTGGCCATTAAAATAAAAATAAAAATAAAGACAAGATGAATTCTTTGGCTAAACATGCTGCATTATGTGTAGATTTTAAGTAGTTTGAGTTTTCTATGGTGGAAAAGGTAGATGAGGTGATGTTTGGAGGGGATTTAAATAATATTTTAGAATGCAAGGAAACACTATGGCAAATAAGGTTAGGGCCTGACAAGTTACCAGGATTAAATGAGTCTATAAATTTGAAGTATTTTTTATTAAATAGGTAGTATTAGTATATATGTAGACAAATGTCATTGTATTTTATGTATTTAATTTATATGTGAAGTGATCATTGTATTTTTGTGACTTTGACATGTTGTAAAACTTTTTTATAAGTTGAAATTAATTATTTAATTGTTTATTATTTTTTAATTGTTTGATGTAATTTCCTGTAATTTTAGTTGTTTTTTCTGATGAAGTTCACGTATTAAATGAGTGAATGAAAGCGCTAAAAAACTAACTTGTTTCTTGTGGTCAGTAGATAGACACCTGAAATTTGCTTTTAGGATTCTAGGTGTGGTTCTCACAGACATTTTGTCTCTGGCTGCAATCAGAACTGTAATTTACAATCTTTATGATCGAACTGAGAACCTCTTGCTGTGAGGCGACAATCTTTATAGCCTAAACCAGGTAATTTAATTTCAGACATTTTTTTTTAAGTTAGCTGGACTGAGATTAAGTCCTTCTCTTCCAGTATCCTCTGTTACAATATATTCATTTTAACAGTTACAGTACATTCTGGCATACAGGTGTATTTCTTTTGTGTCCAACAGGACTCACTGTTGGTACATTTTTAACACAAGCAGCTTTACAGATACATTTTCAAGACAAGCACCTGCACAAATCAGTTTGATACACAAATGACATATATTTCTTTACAAAACTCCAGCTAGCTATGTTACATATGCACTGCCCTACTCCACCTGGCATACCTGGCATTACCTTACATAATCACAGAACCATTTCAGGCTCAGCCTATATATGTATATATATATATATATATATATATATATATATATATATATATGTGGATTCCATACACTTGGTCGAATTACACTTAGCCGGAAACGATTCCAGGCATTTCACTTCACTGAAAGCTCACTTGGTCGAAGTTCATCTGGTCAAAAATGGAATATAGCCTCTGCCCCACTGCAGTGCAACCCTGGAGTAAGAATATTAAATAAGGGGGAGTGTGGGGCCCCCACATTAGCCCCACATTATGCCAATAGTTTTTATTAAAGATATATATATATATATATATATATATATATCAATGCATTTCTAATGGATATACCTTCTTATAATAGTGAATACATTACAATTATGTGGGGGGCTGTGCCCCCCCCCCTTATTTAATATTCTCGCTGTTCGCCCTCATCCTAATAATCCATTTGAGCTCACTATTTTCAACCCTATTTCTGACAGGACCCTATCTAGCATTAAATGGTACCATCTCTACAACCATAAATCTAAACTCATGCCCTGTACCCACGGTCATAACATGTCATGCTAGTGTATTGGTGTCAACATGTCTAGATATGTCGTAGAGATGTTCCCTAATCCGATCTCGTAACCTGCGTGTTGTCATGCCTATGTAGAAAGAAAAACAACCATAGAATGACCTAGATATACCAAGTTAGTGGAATTACAATCTGCTCTCAAATGCAAGCTTAATTGTTTCCCTGTATCTGGATGATGGAAGCCCCCTGAGGTATCAAGATACCTGCAAAAATTGCACTCTTTGCATGGTAAAGTACCATATCCAGACCGTAGAGTCTGGCTATCTTCCCTATGGTTCAATTTAGGGCTACAGAGGATTATTTTGAGAGATTTCTTATTTTTAAAAGCATAGTGTGGGACATCACTAACCATTTATCTTATTCTTTCATCAGCACAGAGAACGTTCCAGTTGTTATGGAACACATTTTTCAACAAATTAATGTTGCTGGAATAAGTCACTGGAACTCTCATGTACTTATTCCTAGGATTGACCTCAGTAGCTGACCTTTTCATCCCAGAAAAATATGGTCTACCTAAGCTTGTCCTTACAGTATGTGCCTGTACAAGGGTCATGTTAACTTCTTCCTTAGAATAACCTCTCTCACGGAAGGATTTACCAAGGTTTGCAAGTTCTCCATTGAAGCTCTCATCATTAGCTGTTAACCTTGACACTCTCAATGCTTGCCCTTTCATCACGTTCTTAAAAATATGCTGGGGGTGCATACTACTACGTTCCCAATAGGTATTCCTATAACACTCTTTTCTATATATTTCTGTAATAAAATCTCCTTTCACAGATCTATGAACACATTCATTTAGAAACTCAATTGATGTATGGGAATTATTGACTGTGAACTTCAAGAAATCAGTGGTATTGTTAATAAATTCCACAAACCGGGTGAAACTAGACACATCTCCCTCCCACAGAAGGAAGAGGTCATGCACAAATCGACGAAAAATATTATAGGAAGACCCATATCTTCCTTCAACACGAATTCCTTTTCCCAAGTAGCCATAACCAAGTTGGTGTAGCTATTGGCACAGGATGTGCCCATAGCCACGCCAGCTTGTTGCCCAAAAAGCTTGTCCTCAAAAAGGAACAAATTGTTTTCCAGAACCATTTCTAATAAAAAACATATTAGATCAATTTTACTGGAGTCATAGGTACCATCATCCACTAAATATTGTTTAAGCATATCTTTCCCTTGGCAATTGGGAATAACTGTAAATAGCGATTGCACATCTAAGGTTGCCATAATGCAGGTATCAGAAGGTAGTTTATTAACAACAGAATTGTAAAGGTCCTCTAGAAACTGTTTTGTGTCCCTTAGGATATATTTGCTCTTTGAAATTATTGGTTTGAGTTGTTGCTCAATATACAGTGATAGAGGCTCTGTAGCCCATCCTCCACCCGCCACTATTGCCCTCATGGGTGGCTTGGTATGATGTTTATGGATTTTAGGGAGGCCCTGAATTATGGGTATAAGGGGTTCCTTCACCAAAAAGTACTTGAAAAGTTCCTGATCAATGCTATGACATTGCAAACATTCAAACAGTCCATTATAAATAGAGGTAATACAACTCTCAACACCCCTATGTGTAATATTTTTATAGGCTATAGGGTCATTTAACATGTTTAACATGACCATCCTATACCAAGCATGGTCCATAACTACTAACGGAACCCCCTTATCGGCTGGTCTAATAGAAATAGTTGCATCTCTAACAACTACAAAGAAGTGGATTTTACAACTTGGTTAAATCGTTCATTTAAATGCACTGACACCACTTTCAAAGACAATTGTAAGACTTTCAAACTTTTGTTAGAGAAATATAAACTGGTATTTGGAGAGATGTTTGAAAGAAGGCCTTAGATTAAATAAATATCCTAACAATGCAAAGTATGACAATAAGTTTTTTTAAATTATCACAGGTATTTTAAATGATAGTGGGCTGGCTATTCTTAGAGAGATGATTAAATGGAATAATGAAAATATGGAACAAAGTAAAAAAGAAATTGATAGATTGTATATGTGTATTACTACTGATGTTTTATTTACGGTGGATGAATACAAGAGTATTTATTACGGGGTTTTACATGACATTGATTATTACACTGATGTTAACATGAATAGAAAGCTTTCCAAAATAGAAAGAGACTTAAAAGAGTATGAGAAAAATATTGCTTATTACATAGATAGGAAACCTGATTCAAACAGGTATAGAAGAGGGTATATAATATTAACAATAAAATGATGACTATGGGTATAATAGATCTAGAGAAGAATGGTTACATCAATAGGTAGTTAGCAATAAAGTATTACACTTTGATTTTGATTATGATGTGGTGACAGAGATACAAAAAGATAGCGATTATATTATTAATTCATTTAACAATTTTAATATTTTTAACTACACAGATATTCAGATAAATCAGGATTACTTCTATTTATTTATAAAGGGTTTTACATTTGTACCTAGTAAAATTCCAGCTATTGAAAACATTCTACTGGATATTAAATTATATACTCGGAAATTAAATTTTAACTACATTTATAAAGATAAAAATATTCAGGAATACAGAAATGACCTCAAGAGATCAAGTCTCTATAATCCACCCCTTCAAAAAGAAATGTTGAACTTTGAGAGAGATGTGTGTAAAAAGAAATATATTTATATATGAAAAAAAAAAAAAAAAGAAAGATAAAAAAAAAAAAAAATAACTGACACCCATTGAACACAATATATTAGAAGAGTTTAGCAAAATGACAAGATTCGAAAGTGAAGAAAGCTGGACAAAGGGGGGGGGTAGTACTTATGGAAAATGAACTACACTAAAAAAATGATGGACCTATTATAAAAAGAAATAATTGGGATTGGGATTAAGAATAAAAATCAATATATCATATAAAAAGATAGATTTAATTTTAGAAGACAATCTTTTACAGGGCTTGATAGATAGAGATTTATATAATTTTTTGAAGGTACCTAAACCGGTAATACCGGTTATCTTTGGAATTCCCAAAGTGCACAAATCTATTCTAGACCCCCCCCATGCAACCAATTGTGTCTTCTCAGGGTTCCAAAACTCAACCCTTAGCTATATATGTGGATCAAAAGTTAAAACGCTTTCAAAGTAAATTCCACCATATTCTAGTGGACTCATGAGACTTTCTGAGAAAAATGGGGAATTGTTCTTATGATGATGGATATATGTTTATAACTATTGATGTTAGGGATTTATTTTCTGTAATACCCCAGGAGGAAGGGTTAAAGTGGTTTGAAGAAATTTTAGGAGAAATGGATTTTCTTACCAGTGATGAATATAGGTTGGTTTTAGAAAATATGGAGCTTGCCCTAAAATACAACTATCTATATTTCCAAGGTGAATATTACCATCAGAGAGAGGGTGTTGCAATGGGGTCAGCATGTGCCCTGATATATGCTAATATCATCATGCTTTATTGGGAATTGAAATTTATATTCTCTTCACCATACAACAACTTTATCAAGAAATACTTCAGATTTCTGGATGATATACTTGTTGTATGGGATGGACCTAGAGACAAGATAGACAAATTCATGGAATTTATAAATCAAACCACTGTATTTTTGGAATTTACACACCAGATAGGAAAAGACAAAATACACTTTTTAGACGTCAGTTTGGAAAAAGATTATAACAACAAGTGTTACAAATCTAACATTTACAGAATAGAGCATTTTTCTAATGCATACCTCCATTACGACAGTGACCACCCATATTTTTTGAAAAGGAATATTGTTAAGGGGCAAATGATTAGAATGGCAAGGATGATTTCGAATGATAGTGATTTTATTAAAGAAATTGGTCATGTTGAAAGGATGTTTCAGGAAAGAGGATATCCAGTAGAAACAATAGCCAATATTAAGGAATATGTACTAAAAGGAAGAAGTGAAAATCTTTATTGACTGTGAATAGTAGAGGTTCTTCTTTTTATACATCTAATGCTTCCAATACATTAGATGAACCTAACATGGTTAATATTATCAATGGTCATTTAAATAGTTTTGAGAATACTGAAAATATGTATGTTTCTCCCTACCTTACGTTGACCTTTCATAAAGAGATGGGTTGGTTGAAAAAATGCATTAATGAAACTTGGGGTATGTTTAGGGAAATGTATGGCACAACTAATATTTTTCAGGAGGATATAAAGTACAGTTATAGGACAAATAGAAATGTTAAGAATATCCTGGAACAACAAAGAATACATAACAAGAAAAGCAGGGAACATTTAAATGTGGAAGATGTGCCCAGTGCTCTTTTATTGCAGAACAGAAGGAAATAGTATTGCCTAGTTTAGGGATAACTTTGAAAGCTAAGAGCTACAGTAGTTGCTATACCCAAGGAGTTGTTTATTTTGTTTATTGTAAAGTATGTTGGAAATATTATGTTGGAAAAACTGAGAGACACTTGAGATCAAGGATATATGAACATATTAGATATATTAACAAACAAAATGTAAATAATGCCCTATATAGACATGTGTTGAATTGCAAAGAAGCTAACTTTAAATTCTGGATGTTAGAAGAAGTGAAATATCCAGACAGAGGTGGAGACTGGGAAACAAAACTTGAATATAAGGAAATGATATGGCAACTGCTGTTGGACGCATGTCCAGGGAAAGGTCTCAATGACCATATATCTATCACTCCAGTTTTAAAAATTTTAGCCGCTGATCCTAAGAAAACTATCAAAAGATAGATGACAATATAGTGTTATTTAAGTTGTTTCAAGTAAAATATATGAAAGTATATATATATCTATATATATATATATATATATATCTATATATATATATATATATATATCTATATATATATATATATATATATATATATAGTTTACCTTCTGTCTTTGTTGTTAATTTTATTATATAACCCACTATTTAGAGCAAGAAATCTGGACAAAGCCATAAATAAAAGTGGGACAAAGCCCCAAAAATTAATACTGCACTTACAAACTTGGAAAGTTGATAGAATGATGGGTTTTGCATTGGCATGAGTTTTCTGAAGGGTATGAAGTCTGAAACTCAAATGTCTGTTATTATTTTTTAATTAATGGTTTAGAAAACACATTTTTAATGAAAAATAGATTAAAAATATGAGGCAATAATCTGGATAATCTGCGAAAATCTGTACAGTTGAGAGATATGTATACACATCTATAGTATTCATCAATTTATATATATATTTCTTATCTATACCTATGGGTATTTTATATGTACTATACAGTATTTATATTTTTAGTAAAATAGTTTAAAACTAGTATTACGTGCTATTCATGTTTTTGTTGTACTTCATTGAGCCAGTTGATTTTTATTGTACCAACAGAACTGTACTTTTATTGTACCAACAGAACTGTGTTATTATTTTTAGTGTGGTTGAAAGTTGTTAATCTTTGACTTACAACCACTGCTAAACTGTGATACACACCTTAAAAGGAATTTAAATCAATCAATTAATTATTCAATTATGTTACTTGCCAGCCCACTAGTGGTTTTTAGTATATAAGAAATGTATTTTGGCCAATTTAATTGTCTCTGAAGAAGTCTCGATGAGACGAAAGCGCTCAGTCCTTTGTTGTTTGTGCTGTCGTTTTGTCGTATGTTTTGGATGTAACCTTTTGGATCAATAAATTAATTTTGCTGCATTGGAATTACTTCGGCTGATTACCATCTTTTTTGTGCATGGACTACCTTTATTGCTCTCGGAGCAGGTATTTGGGAATAAACCAGTAAGATCAAAGTTGCTAGATCATAAGGCACATAAGTAGAAATAATTGTTATTGATATATTTAAGCAAGCTTTACTAGCAGTGATTAAAAAGTGGGTATATCAGTGTGACTCCCCCAGGATGCTGAAAACTTTGTTATTTCAGTCAAAAAAATATGCTTTATGAAAAAGTAAGATAAAACTTGCCACCTAAACTGACTGATAAGGCAGTGAGTACGCAAAAAGTGTCTTTCTAACACATGCCAATATGATGTGGAAAAAAGTAGGTAAATGGTGAGGAAGGCTTGAATGTGATAAACATGTACGATAAGAAGAAACCGTTGTTTATTATTGTATCTCTACTAAGCTTATTAAATGCTTTGTTTTAATACATGGCAGGAAGTTATAGAGATTGCTGCATTCAGGTGATATAATTACCCTTGTAATAGGGCAGAACTTTACAGAAGGAAACTCCATCTCAAAAAGATGTGGAGTGTATTTGTGCACATGAGGAAAAGAAAAGCTATCCTTTTACCCAAGAAGAAATTAAAATTAACTCAGGAATATATTACACCCTGCTGCTGTAGTCCCCTATCTTACACATGATATAATAATTAGGTTTTTCAAGGAGCTATAGAAGCATTTGAAAGGAAACAACAGTTTGGGCTAGTCTTGCTCCCAGTGTAGATATGATGCATTGGATAAATAGCCATAAGTTCCAAACCCCCCATGTTAGCAAATGGAGGACCAGCCACAATGATTACTATTCATGAAGAACTGTGTGGTAGGAAACGCATACTCCTTCTAGAAAGCCCTGGGAGCACCAGGGTATTATTAAGTATACAGAGAAAGGAATATTATATAAATAATTTAGAACCTAAAGAGCCACAGATAAAAGAAAGAGGAAAGCTCGGGCCCAGGGAGATATTTCAAAAGGAATAGTAAGAAATGAAGAGTTAAAACGGAAATAAAACTCAAAGAGGAGAGAGTTCACACTGGGGACATGGACCATAAGGAGCTTGTGGAGGAAAACAGAACATCAGCAAAACCCTGGAGACACAAAATATAAGTGAGGATCATACCAACCATCACTATGAGCAATCCCTTCTGGGGATGAATGGGATGCAGAACCCCCTGCAGTAATATTAATGGGGGAATAAGTGAGAGCTCTACCTTGCAGGGACCCTGAGGGAGGAAGACCCAAGTCTAGACCTAGACAATCTCCAAGTAAGCCAGCCCTGGAAATCCCTCCTTCTCCATTGTTGTGAATCACTATACCCCCATGCCCACTATGAAGTACTGATAAATTCCTTCTACAAACTTACAAATCAGTCGGCAACATTTTGTATAAATCCTCTGTGTCTCACTTTTGGAACAATCTCCCTTTCACGTTAGGTAGCATCCCAAACACTAACAGTTTCAAAAAAGTAATTAGGAATTTCCCTTTGTAAGTCATGGCTATGCCCCTATCAGGTCCCTTCTTAACTGGATCTGCCACTGTCTTCACTGCCTAGAATAACCTTCTTGCAGCTTATGCCTTAAGTATGACACCTCACAACTAACAAAAAAATTATAAAGCAGATGGGTACTTTCTCTGCTTTCTATTACTCAGCTTTTAATTTTTGTATAACTGAAATTATTACTCAGTATTGTGAAAATTGTATAATTGAATTACTTGTACATTTAGATGGAGCTTTTCTCCTCAGGTCTCCACTGGAAATGGGCCTGTGCTCAGCTGGGCCAACCTGGTTAACCATGTAAAATAAATAAATAAATAAATTTAAAAGACCAAAATGTAGGGACGAAGTCCTGAATTGGGGCAGGGCAGTTATATCCAGGGTGATGGGAAAAGAGTCTACTAAAGATGTCCCAAAGTTCTATCCTTATTTCAAGCTTCTGAATGATTTAGTATGTAAAGTAACCAAAGAAAAAGAGGAAGCCATCAATCAACTATGTTCTGCATATCTACTCCTATTGGTAGCAAGTAGGCCATAGCGTATGTGCCGTTTTCCTAACCTATGTGGCTAGTGCCTGATGATATTGTTGTACACTTTAAGGAGGGATGGGGTGCTGCACTCCTGAGTGTGTCCTTCTTTGTACCTGGACAAGACAACGAAGGGACACAAGTATTACCATCCAGGAACTCGATCCAGTCCTCCAGTAACTGGCAGAAAATCAAAATATTGAACAACTCCAAGATTTCACTGACTGAAAATGATACAAACGTGCTGGAAATGGGGCTAACATTTTTACCCCATAGCAGGAGAAACTTGATTAACACCATTATTGACCTTAAGCTGTTTGGAGGAAGCTGAACAATTTTAATGAAAGGAGAATTCAATTTGGATGTGTCAGACAGGGTGAGGACTGATAAATGGGGAATGATATCATTAACTATGAGTCTAAATGGACGAAACCAAGTACATTTTGCTCCCCTCTCCACCTAACTATATGGGTATATGAGGAGAAATGTGAAAAAAGACATTTGCAGAATTCTTACTAAGCCCTGCAAAAGAAAGTTTATAGCTCATCCCAGAATGAAGTGCAACACTTGAAAAGTCTTAGCACCAGTAAAAGGAGGAGAGTGATTAAAGCAGACAAAGGTAGGAGTATCTTCATCACCAATACTGATTCCTACAACCAGAAAATTGAGACATTGTTGGAAAATTAGAACTACCAAAAGGTGGACATTGAACATATCACCCAAGCCTACAGATTGGTGAACACAAGAACTGCTGCTCTGGACTTAGGTTATCTGCTAGATGAAGATGTAATTAATTTTTTCACAGACACTCACCAGGGGATAACCAGTTTCTTTTTGGCATCCCTAAGCCACATAAAAAACATGCTGATCCCCCCCACACACACACACATATTGTCTGATGGTAACAGCAGGCTCTGCCACTGAGCGTCTATTGATTTATTTGGAAGTTAAAATAAAAGAAATTACCATAAATGCTCCATCATACATCTTGGACACTCTTGACTTTCTGAAAAAGGTTAGATAAATTAGGATCAAGCCAGACACTGTACTTGTCACCATTGCTGAGGAAGTGAATTACACAAACTTCAACAAGTACTGAAATGAGGCAGTCAAAGAATTCATGGGCACAAGAACTTCTACCAGCTCCAGGGGAATTCATAGAATAGGTGAGCTTCTGGACACAGCACTTAAAAATAACTACTTTCATTTTAACTAGAGATAATACAAACAAACAAGGGGAATAGCCATGGGAGCAGCAATGGTCCAAGCCTGGAAAACATATCCTTAGCCAAGTGGGAAGAAAACAACATCTGCACCTTTGAGTATTTCCCATATATGAACTGTTATTATCACTTTATTGATGATATTTTCATCTTATGGATCAACTTGGTGGTGCATCTTAAAGAATTCTTTGACTACATCAAAAAATCAACAGACTTCCTTCATTTCACTAACTACGACAGCTTCAAAAAGGCAGAATTTCTGGATCTCGCCATTTACAAAAGAGAAATATTAGAATGTTAAACAATGACCTGTTTAGAAAACCCACATGGGTCAACCTGTTGCTGCAAGAAAGCTGTATGCACCCCAAAATCACAAAATAAAATGTTATAAAGTCAGAAGGGATTAGGATAGCTCATTTGTTTGGGGAACTGATGTGGTTTCTACATAACCTGGATAAACCACAAAGTGACTTTCTTGAAAGAGAGTACAGTGAGAACCTGATAAAAGACATACTCTGACCCATTTCAGCCATGCAACAGAACACTGACCCAACTTGATTAAATCCACTATTAAGAGAACAGATTAATATAATGAGTCCACAGAATGATACTAACGAAGAGAAGCACAAAAGTATGATTCTCATATTTTCACAGGTCTAACAGACTATGCGTGAAAACTGCAGCATCATCCATGGAAACCAGTCTAGTAATAAGATTGGCCCAAGCCTACTTTCATCTATCATAAAGGCTGAAATATTAGGAGTTGGGTAGAAAGACCTGCTTTGCCAACTATGGAGTCAAATACTGGCACCTTTCCCTGCATGCCTCCAGGATGCAGATGCTGTCAATTTATGAGCAGGAGAAACAGCTTTTTATTGTCTCAACTCAAAAAAGAGATATTACAGCAGAGCAAGAGATAACTGCAAAAGCAAGTTTGTAGTTTATAGGGCCAGGTGCATAGCATGTAGGGAATTCTACATAGGCAAGACTATCAATGCCTTAAGGGTTACTAAACATTTATCAGACATCTGACTAAAATTTCTTAATAACCCACTAACCAGACATGCTCTACACTGCAGAAACTTTGAAAGTTTGTGTTCCACATAGTGAAGAAAGTAACAACTGCCCAATTGAAGAAAACACAGGAGCTATACTCGATAAAAAAGGAACTAGAGTGGCAAATTCAGCTAAAAGGTTACTGGCACCCAGGACTGAACACATACTGCTCCATCAAATCTGTACCTGAACTTAGAAATTTGGACCATAATAGCCTTTGATAGCAGTTAGATACTGTATTTTTTACATTATTTCGTTGTATTTTTAATTAGCATTATATTCACATAGGTTGATTACTAGAGGACCATATAAGAAAAAAAAATCAGGTAAGTTAACATCATGGGCTTAGAAGCACTTTTAGATTTATATGTAACACTGCCTTCTACAACAGAATTCTCTCATTTCAATTTCCAAAGCATTTGTCAGGGATAGTATTACTAGTAGTACAAGAGTTAAAACTTTCCTGCATTAAGTTATGCAAGATTTTAATACTGGTTTACATACACACATTGTTTCTTCTTCTTCTTTCGGCTGCTCCCATTAGGGGTCACCACAGCGGATCATCTGTTTCCATTTCTTCCTGTCTTCTGCATCATGCTCTGTCACACCAACCACCTGCATGTCCTCTCTCAACACATCCATAAACCTTATCTGATCTGCAAGGGCATGGAACGCATTATCATGGAACATATAAACAAAAACATTGACAATTTTCAAACACTGGACCCCACCCAGTTTTGGTTTGTGAAGGGCCGATCTTGTCTCCTGAATCTGATTGACTTCTTCGAATCAGTCTCCAGAGCTGTGGACGAGGGTAAGGCGGTCCATACAGACTATTTGGATCTCACCAAGGCCTTCGATGCCATCCCCCACTCTGGAATCATAGATAAACTTACTAAGCTAGGCATAAATCCCTACGTCACTCGATGGGTTGCCAACTGGCTTACTGGCAGAACCCAGACTGTAAAAGCAGCCAACTCCAAATCCAGCTCCAGACAAGTGACAAGTGGAGTACCCCAGGGTTCAGTCCTAGGACCACTTTTGTTTGGCATCTACTTTCTCTGAAGTACAGGCCAACACTAAGGGACTCTGGCTAACAAAGTTCGCAGATGACTACAAACTGGGAGCCATTATTGAATCCCCAAATGATGTGGATATTCTAGAAAAGGGCCTTACAGAAACAGATGCCTGGTGCTAGAGCCATGGGCTCAAGCTTAATGCCAAGAAATGTATAGTTATCCCCTTTGGAAAAAAACATGTACTCATGAATTACCACATAGGTGGCAGTACACTAAACATTGAAAGTGTGATGAGAGACTTAGGGACACAGGTGGACAGTGGTTTCACTTTTGATAACCACATTACCACAACAGTCAGGAAATCCTTTTATGTGGCACACCTCATCACTAAGGGCTTTTCATCCAGAAAAAAGGAGGTCATTGTCCCACTGTACTCATCCCTCATTAGACCCATTATAGAGTATAATGCCCCATTTGGTATGTACCTCACAAGACATCTGCAACAGCTGGAAAGGCCACAGAAATACCTCACTAAAAGAATCACAGGCCTAAAGCAGATGCCATATGCTGACCGTCTAAAAAAACTCCAGCTATACTCTGTGGTATATCATCTACTCAGAGGCAATCTCTGCTTAACATACAAGGCCATGTCAAACCCTGAGCTGTTGGACATGCTCCACTTAAAGAAATCCCAATCCCTCAGAGCCACACACTCCAGGGATCTAAATCTTGTCATCACTATGAACAGAACATGCTGGAGGGATAGGTTCCTGAACCAGAGACTCCCCATACTCTGGAATAGACTGCCCTCTTCAAAAGGAATTTTGATGATTGGATGGGAGATAGGAAATCCACCCTGGGGATCATGTCCGTTGCCCTGCTAGACAGGGGTCCAGAGAAGTAAATATTGTGGGAAGAAATATCCAGGGAATTGTTATGGCTAGGCTTGTATTGGCCCTAGGGCCGATAGCCTAGTACCAACCTATGAACTTATGAACCAATGAACCTAGACCTTTCTCTTTTCCTGTTACCTGGCAGCTTCATCCTTAGCATCTTTTTCCCGATATACTCTGCATCACTCCTCAGCACATGTCCAAACCAACGTAATCGTGCCTCTCTGGCTTTGTCTCCAAATCTTCCAACCTGGGCTGAACCACTAATATACTTATTCCTAATCCTGTTCACCCCCATCACACCCAGTGCAAATCTTAACATCTTTGACTCTGCCACGTCCAGCTCTGACTCCTGCCTTTTTGTTTAATATTGCTAATTCTGTTGATTTTTTTTGGTCTTGAAATGAAGTCTGTCATGTACACATATTTATTATTTAGTGGCGTTAACCATATGAATGCACTTAATGCCATTGTGCTGCTCTACATTAATCCGATGAAACCTCACCCACTTGTTGGTAGTTAGGCAAAAGTGCTTTAAACTCCTGAGTTTATTATTTCATTATTTTCCTTACGTGCAGCAGTTTCAATAACAGCAGTAAACTGTTGATGTTTCTCAAGGCCAAAATCTACCTTTTCCTTTAAATTAGCATAGTCACCAAAACATAATTGTATCTCTGAGTTTATGTAATAAACCTCTTTAGGCTCAGTTTATGTGTCCTGAGGCAATGCTGCCTTTCTGCCCTAATAAGGTTCACCATTTCCTATTATTTAGCCCCAGCTTTACGCATTTAGTTGAAGTCGCTTTTCAGCAAAATTTCACATGTTTGTGATTACCCTCCTACCATAGGCTCAGCTTGTATTAGTTTACAGCCTGTAACATCTGCACTGTTTTAATATACAAGACTATTGGCAGTGGGCCTATCTTTATATTACGTCTAGTGTTTCTTAGTACCTTATTAACAATCTATGAATTATTTTCTACTTGTTTTAATTATAGATGGATTAATACCTTGCTTATACTTAAACAGTATATATATTTTTTTATAATTTGCACATTCCTTACATCTGTGTTGAAACTGTTCCCCCACCCCCCCTCCCTATTCTTGGTTGTAGTTTAAATTTGGTGGCTTTTGCAGTGCCTGCCCCACTGTAGATTTGATCTAAGACACTCCCCCAGGTCATCTCTTTACCACATTCTACCTAATAAACCCTTTCTGCACTTGCTTTTAGCCCTTTTTAATTTAATTACATTTTTTTCAAACTGTGTGTGGACTAATATTGCTACATATTCAAGTGTGCCAGCTTGCACTGCATGAGAATTGTATTTACTACTGCTTTTGCTACTTTTCTAAAAAAAAAAATTCTTCTGCTTTTACTGTACTTGTGTTTCTTCCTACTTTATTTTGCTTTTGCGTCATCTTAAAAGTTCTCAATTGTATTTATTACTGCTTGGTGTAACTCATTCTAAGCCTTTTAGTTTAAACACTTGGGCTTCAGACCAGTTGTTTTACATTGAGAGGGTTTGTGGTCTGCACTGTAGTGGCAGAACAGGTAGCTTACATCCTTCTAAGTTGGAAACTGCTGATTGATGGCTCAGTGTCTGTTATTCTAAAAGTATATTAATTCTGGTTTAAGCACTTGGGCTTTCAGGCCAGTTATTTTACATTAAGAGGGTTTGTGGTCTGCACTCTTGTGGGAGGAGAGGCTGGACTCTGCCTTTCTGAGCTGGGAATTTCTGGTTGAAGGCTAATAGTGCATGCATATCTGAATTTCTTCTTACTGAAATTGGTACACCTTGTTTGCTGTAGCATAGACTAGATCCAGGCCTGTTGAATCTAGCTTTGTTTGTATAACTTGAGCACTAATCCAGGCATTATTTAAAGTATTCAGTTGTATATATTACTGCTTGGTAGTAACTTGGTTAAAGTGTAGCTATCATTCTAAGTCTTTTGGATTAAGCACTTGGGCTTCAGACCAGTTGTTCTACATTAGGAAGGTTTGTGGCATGCACTGTGGTGGCAGGACAGGTAGCTTTCATCCTTCTAAGTTGGGAACTGCTGATTGAGAACTCAGTGTCTGTTATTCTTAAAGTGTATTAGCTCTGGTTTAAGCACTTGGGCTTCAGGCCAGTTATTTTACATTAGGAGGGTTTGTGGTCTGCACTCTTGTGGGAGGAGAGGCTGGACTCTGCCCTTCTGAGCTGGGAATTTCTGGTTAAAGGTTTATAGTGCCTGAATATTTGAACTGTATCTTACTGAAATTGGTACACCTTGTTTGCTGTAGCATAGACTAGATCCAGGCCTGCTGAATCTAGCTTTGTTTGTATGCTTGTTATTTCCCTGGAATGCTAATTCCACCTAAAACGCGGCTTCTCAGAACTTCTGTGGATCCCTAGTGATATCTGCATTGCTTACTGTACTTATTTCCTTGCTTGAAAGAAAGTTACTGTTTGTCATTTTTGCATTTAAGTTACCTGTAACACATTGCACTTGTTACCTGGCACTTGCTCACTAAAGCAATTATAAGTCAGCACTAAAAATTAAAAGCACTACACCCTCGCTCCCCATTGGCCCTTGTTTTCAATTATAAAGGAATTCCCAATATTATTCTAGCATGTTCAAAGGTCAGTTGTCAATCTCCTCTCCGGTCCAGCTGGTGAATATGGGAATCTTGAGGCAATGTTACAACTGCCTCATGTACACAGACAACCCTCTCCTCCTCCCAACAAATTCCAACACATGTGAGAGATGCAACCATATAGCCAAACTCGAGGCTAAGCTCTCTCAACTCAGTACTGGCATAACCAGTCAGGAGGAGAAGGAAACCACACTCACTACAATTCCAGTCTCACATAGACCTACCACGACAGCAAACCAAACACATAATCACACAAAAACATACTCTGAGGCTCTAAATAACGATCTGCCTAAGCAGCAGAGACCTCCAAAGCAGACACCCAAGCAACCGCTACCCCAAAACAAAACACGTGCAACACATATCTCACAAAGCCAGTGTCCTGAACAGTCACAGACCTTAAGGCTAAACAACACACCTGATACACTTGTAATAGGTGACTCTATCATCAGGCACACTGACGTCCCGCTCACCAGGCTGAACAAGGAGAAGGTCACGGTGAGCAGCCTGTCTGGCGCTAGGATCCGCCACATAACACAAGCACTCAGGTCACTCCAAGGCAAGTACAAATATGACTCAGTCATTGTCCATGCTGGTGTGAATGACCTGAGACGTACGTCCCTGGACTACATGAAAAGAGACATAGAGGAGCTCTCGGAGCATGTAACCCTGGCTGGTATGACCCTGACCTTGAGTAGCATCTTACCCTCACCAAGAATGATGCCACAGTATGAAGACAAGATGATCAATTTCAACAATTGGCTTAAGTATTGGTGTCATTCAAAGGGGATCCAATGTCTGTCAGCCTGGGATGATATGCACGACAAGCCATGATGCTTTGCTAGGGACGGCTTGCACCTGTCACCCCTGGGCTTTCGGATATTGGCAAAGGCTCTTGCTACCCCCATAGTGCCTTTTTTAGGCAAGGCTCAAAAGACAAACCCACCTCCATAGGTATCACAAGGGATAAGAAACTAAGAGTAATGCCACTCAACGCCAGAAGTCTAAACCTCAAGATGCAAAACTCTCCTTAGCATGGAGAACATCGATATCTGTGCAGTAACAGAAACCTGGTTCAGGACTCCCGAGAACACCCCAGCACTACCAGGTTATACCTCATACCATGCTTTTCGGCCCCAAAACTTGGACCGAACCACAAAAGGAGGGAATATCGATATTCATCAAAGATACCCACACCTCCAGGTTGGTGGCAAAGCACGAAGCATCAGAGACTATCCATGTGCAACTAACAGTGGGTAAAACTGCCTTCCAGTTTATAGCCTGCTACAGACCACCCTCCCAAACCCAGGAACCCCACTCGGCCTTGCTGAGAACACTGGAAAATATGAAGGTCTCTCCCAACACCATTATATTGGGCGACTTCAACTACCCAAACATAGATTGGGAGCATTACTCTAGCTCCAACACCCTTGCCCAAAGGTTCCTAGAATTCATAAACTCAAATGCTATGGAACAACTTGTTACCACTCCCACAAGAGGGGAAAACATACTGGACCTGATCATCACCAACATGGGGACTCTATGCTCCAGACCAGAAGTGTATCCCTCACTGGTAAGATCAGACCATAAACTGATCTCACTGGATATTCACATCCCGACCCCACCCCTGCCCAGAAAACCACAGTGAAAAACTTCTCTACAGCAAATTTCACACTCCTCAAAACCGAGGTGGAATCCTTCAAAGTCCCCGGCCTGTGGAAAATACGGCCCAGACCGCAGAATCCTTTATAAATGCATTCTATGAACACCTTCAGGAATGCATGGATCATGCAATCCCAAATAAAACCAAGACCCAATCCTCCAAAGGCAGACGACCTGTCTGGTGGACCCCAGCCATAAACAAACTATACAATAGAAGGAGGAAGCTACTACATGATAGAGCAAAATCCCAAAAAGGGAAGGCATCTCTGATCAGTATTAGCAAAAAACTAAGGGCACTCATAAAATCGTCAAAGGCCAGCTAGGCCACTAAGGATAATCACAAGGCTTTCTTTAGTTATGTTAGGAACCTGGGTGGGAATTCCCAGATATGCTCAGAATTAGTCCAAAATGACAAAAAATACACCGAACCCACAGACATTGCCAACATCCTAGCTGACAGGTTCAGCGCAAACTTCTCCCACCAAAAGGGCAAATATCTATCCCAGCAGAGTGCTGCCCCTGACATCTCAGATGCTCAGGTGGGAGCCACCCTCTCCAAAGCAAAAAACACAGCATCAATGGGACCAGACGGTGTCCCAGGCTGTGTCCTACATGAACTCCAAGAAGAGCTAAACCCAAACATAAAACTACTATTCAATCTCAGCCTTACTACAGGATATGTACCCAAAGAGTGGCGTACAGCAACAGTGGTCCCTCTCCACAAAGGTGGTGCCTCAACGGACCCTGGAAACTATCGCCCCATAAGCCTGACTAGCTTGGTCTACAAAGCTATGGAAAGGATCATCATGGACCTCATAAATAAAGATATTGGGGCCCTACAGACACTGGATCCTACCCAGTTCGGCTTTGTTAAGGGCAGATCCTGCCTCTTAAACCTGGTTGACTTCTTTGAAACAGTCACCAAGGCCATTGATGAAGGGAAGGTGGTCCACACAGCCTATCTGGACCTCGCAAAAGCCTTCGATACAATATCCCACTCGGGCATTATAGATAAGCTCACCAGCTTAAATATAAACCCCTATGTCACTAGATGGGTTGCAAACTGGCTCAAGGAGAGAACCCACATGGTTAGAATTGCTGGAGCCATGTCAGACTCCAAACCAGTTACAAGTGGCGTCCCACAAGGCTCAGTCCTGGGACCTGTCTTGTTTGGTATATATTTCTCGGAGGTACAGGCCAACATGGAAGGACTGTGGCTGACCAAGTTCGCAGATGACTGCAAACTGGGCGCCATAATCGACTCTCCAGCCGACACAAGCATCCTCCAAAAGGGCCTCATAGAAACATACAACTGGTGCCAGAGCCATGGCCTCAAGCTAAACGCCAAAAAGTGTGTAGTCATCCCCTTTGGCAAAAACAGAGTGCCCACAAATTACCACATAGGTGGTAATCCATTAAGTACAGAAGAAGTAATTAGGGACCTGGGGACCCAAGTCGATAGCAATCTCTCATTTGACAACCACGTGGCCAAAGTGGTTAGAAAAACATTTTATATAGCCCACCTAATCATGAAGGGATTCACATCTAGATTAGGGGAGGTCATCGTGCCTCTTTACTCATCCCTCATCAGGCCAAAAATTGAGTACAATGCCCCTTTTGGGATGTACCTTACCAAACACCTGCAGCAACTGGAAAGACCCCAAAAGTACCTCACCAAGAGGATCTAAGGGCTCAAACAGATGCCATATGCTGCCCGGCTAAAGAAACTCCAGCTCTACTCAGTGGCATACCGCCTGCTCAGAGGTGACCGTGCCTGACATATAAGGCCATGTCCAACCCGGAATTAATGGACATGCTGCACCTCAGAAAATCCAAATCCCATCGAGCTACATGCTCAAGAGACTTGAACCTCAGCACTGAAATAAATAGGACATGCTGGAGGGACAGATTCATAACCCAGAGACTCCCTTCACTCTGGAATAAAATCCCAGTCCAGGTTAGGCAGAGTCCCTCATTGACTCTCTTCAAGAGGAGTCTTGATGAGTGGATGGGAGATCGTAGGTTTACCCCGGGTATCACTTCTGTGTCACTGTTAGACAGAGGCACAGTATACTAACCTCGAAAAAGGGCATAGCAAAATTAATTTAAAATGGGTGGCGAAAGCCAAACATACTCTGGCTAGGCTTATAAATGCCCTAGGGCAGATAGCCTAGTATGAACCTATGAACCTATCAGGTAAATTCAGTAAACTACTAAGGATTACACAGTCCATACAGTTGTATATTTTTCTACTCTCCCCAGACATCTCTGTAAAGGTTTTTTGCAACAGGCACTGGTACAAGACACACTTACACTGGTTCCCATGGAAGGAACTGCACTTTGCTATTTGATACGGATTACAGTTGTGGCAACTAGGACTTATAACACATGTTACTAACAGCCTCTTATGATGTACCTGTTTTGACAGCATTTAGATAGAACAAACTGAAACAAGAGTCAGCTATCTCTTTCCTCATTTAATCCTGTTTGGTTCATTGTCATATAATGTTGTACTTTATCTTACACCTATAACATACGGAACTCCTTCTGTCTCTCTGAACATGCTTATAATTGATATATCACTAGAAAGCTGAATTCATCCTATCTAACATAAAGGATACAAAGAAGGTGATCCCAGTCAAAATGGGTGAACTGACACAGCTTATACAAATGTTGACCCAACAAGTCAACCAAGTCTCCACATCATTGCAATCTCTTCTTTCAGTCGAGAGCAATGTTCGTTTGGAAAGCAGTGCTTCCAATATGATGAAGTCAGTTTCCCCTGTAAATGGTGTAGCCAGAGGATCACCAGGAAATTACATGAACGGTATCAGAGGAGAACGGCGATGACACACACACAAGTTTTTTTCCGACCATAGGACCACTCTCAACCAGTTGGATGTGCAAAGGAATTTGTCATTGTCCATGCTGGTGTGAACGACCTGAGACGCACCTCCCAGGACTACATGAAAAGGGACATAGAGGAGCTCTCTGATTATGTAGCCTAGGCAGGTTTGACCCTGACCTTGAGCAGTATCCTACCTTCACCAAGAATGATGCCACAGTACAGAGAAAAGATGATCAGCTTTAATAATTGGCTTAATCACTGGTGTCATTCAAAGGGGATCCAATGTCTGTCTGCCTGGGATGACATGCTGGACAAGCCACGTTGCAAGGACGGCTTGCACCTGTCACCCTGGGCTTCGGATATTGGCAAAGGCTCTTGCCACCCCCATAGTGCCTTTTTTAGGCCAGGCTCAAATTCTAAACCTACCACCCTAGAACAAAACAAAGGAAAAAAAACTAAGGGTAATGCTGCTCAATGCCAGAAGTCTCAACCTCAAGATGCACGCACTCGAAGCCCTTCTCAGTATGGAGAACATCGATGTCTGTGCTGTGACTGAAACCTGGTTTAAGGCTCCTGAGAGCACCCCGGCACTATCAGGCTTTACCTCATATCATGCGTTCCGGCCACAAAATCTGAACAACACCAAGAAAGGAGGAGGGGTGTCCATATTCATCAAAGATACCCTCACCTCCAGGTTGGTGGCAACGCACGATGCATCGGAGACCATCCAGGTGCAATTAACCGTAGGCAAGACTGCTCTACAATTTGTAGCATGTTACAGGCCACCCTCTCAAACTCAGGATCCTCACACAGCATTCCTGAAAACTCTGGAGGGGATAAATGTAACCCCAAACACCATCATACTAGGTGATTTCAACTATCCAAACATAGACTGGGATCACTACTCAAGCCCCAACACTCTAGCCCAAAGGTTCCTAGAGTTCATAAACTCTAATGCCATGGAACAATTAGTCACCATGACCACAAGAGGTGAAAACATACTGGATCTCATCATCACAAACATGGGGTCACAATGTTCAACACCGGAGGTATACCCTTCATTGGTGAGATCAGATCATAAACTAATCTCACTGGAAGTCCACATCCCGCCCCAGATAAAAAAGACCACAGTGAAGAACTTCTCTAAAGCCGACTTCACACTTCTTAGGACTGGTGTGGTCTCTTTCAAGGCCCCTGAGCCAGCGGAAACCATCACTAAAGCCGCTGAATCACTTACAAATGCCTTCTACCAGCACCTCCAGGACTGCATGGATCAGGCAATCCCAAACAAAACAAAGACTCTTTGTACCAAAGGCAGGCGTCCAGTCTGGTGGACCCCAACCATAAACAAGCTCTGCAACAAAAGGAGAAAGCTACTACAAGATAGAGCAAAATCCTCAAAAGGGAAGACACCCTTGATCATCGTAAGTAAAAAACTAAGATCTCTCATAAAATCCTCCAAAGCAAATTTTGAAAGAAAAATTGCCACGGACTCAAAAGGCAACCACAAGGCCTTTTTCAGCTATGTTAGAAACCTGGGAGGAAACTCCCAGATATGTTCAGAACTGGTTCAAAATGATGTAAATATCACTGAACCTACAGACATTGCCAACATACTGGCTGACAGGTTCAGTGCAAATTTCTCCCCCCCCCTCCCCCCCAAAAGGAAAAATATCTATACCAGAGGATTGTATCCTCCCAAACATCTCAAATGCTCAAGTAAGAACAGCTCTCTCCAAGGCGAAAAACACAGCATCCATGGGACCAGATGGTGTCCCCGGTTGTATGCTCCACGAGCTCATTGAGGAATTAAACCCGCAGTTAGGGCAGCTGTTTAATCTTAGCCTCACCTCAGGATATGTACCCAAGGAATGGCGTACGGCTACTGTGGTCCCATTACACAAAGGCGGTGCCTCCACTGACCCTGGAAACTACCGTCCCATCAGCTTGACATGCCTGGTCTGCAAAGCTATGGAGAGGATCATTATGGAACTCATAAATAAAGACATAGGGGACCTGCAGACATTGGATCAAACCCAATTTGACTTTGTCAAGGGCAGATCATGCCTTTTAAACTTGGTTGACTTTTTCGAAACAGTCACCAAGGCCATTGTTGAGGGCAAGGCAGTCCACACAGCCTACCTTGACCTGGCAAAGGCCTTTGACATGATACCCCACTCAGGCATCATAGAAAAACTCACCAGTTTAAATGTAAACCCATACGTCACAAGATGGGTTGCGAACTGGCTAAGTGACAGAACCCACAGGGTTAGAGTTGCTGGCGCCATGTCAGATTCCAAGCCTGTCACAAGCGGTGTCCCACAGGGCTCGGTCCTGGGTCCACTATTGTTCGGCATCTACTTTTCGGAAGTACAGGCAAGCACAGGAGGATTATGGCTGACAAAGTTTGCAGATGACTGCAAACTGGGCGCCATAGTTGAAAACACATCAGACACAGATATCCTTCAGAAGGGTCTCATAGAAATGGATAGCTGGTGCCAAAGCCATGGCCTAAAGTTAAACGCTAAAAACTGCATAGTCATACCCTTTGGGAAAAACAAGGTTACCCCTAGCTACCATATAGGTGGCAATCCACTAAGCACAGAAGAGGTTATCAGGGATTTGGGAACCCAGGTTGATAGTAACCTCTCATTTGACACCCATGTTGCCAAAGTTGTTAGGAAGACCTTCTACATTGCCCACCTGATCATGAAGGGTTTCACATCTAGGTCAAGGGAGGTCATCATTCCCCTGTACTCATCACTCATCAGACCGATGATTGAGTACAACGCCCCATTTGGAATGTATCTGACCCGACACCTGCAGCAATTGGAAAGGCCCCAAAAGTTCCTCACCAAAAGGATAAAGGGTCTCAAAAATATGTCCTATGCTGCCCGACTGAAGGAGCTCCAGCTCTACTCAGTCGCACGCCTGCTCAGAGGTGACCTGTGCCTGACATACAAGGCCATGTCCAACCCGGAATTAATGAACATGCTTCCCCTCAAAAAATCTAAATCCATCAGATCCACAAGAGCACGAGACGTAAACCTTGACACGGTCATAAATAGGACGTGCTGGAGGGACAGATTCATCACCCAGAGACTCCCTATGCTGTGGAACAAAATCCCGGTACATGTGAGGCAGAGCACCTCGCTGGCTTTGTTCAAGAGAAATCTTGATCAATGGATGGGAGATCGCAGGTATACCCCAGGGATTCCATCAGTGTCACTGCTTGACAGAGGCACAGCAAAATAATGGGCATAATATCCTTCAATAGAAAGGGGTGGCGTAAGCCACAAAAACTCTGGGCTAGGCTTATAAATGCCCTAGGGCAGATAGCCTAGTATGAACCTATGAACCTATGAACCTATAACAGACACAATGTATTAAAAACTGGTTAATTCAGGATTTTAATTTTTCAAAATGACCATCTCCTTTGGATGATAAACAGGTCAGTCTTAAACACTGGATTAGAGACTTCGAAAACAAACTAAAAAAACTTAGAACCTTGCAAATAGATAATGCCTACCTTAGAGAATGTTTGAAGCGTGCTGAAATCCCAAAGGGTTTGAGGTTGGATAAATTTCCTTTTAGGGTTACCCATGGTTCTAAAGAATATTTTGCTCTTTCCGAGATGTTTAATAGGCATGGTATAGAGCTGTTAGAATTTATTATTAAATTTAATGTTGGACATATAAAAACTCTGATGAGTGAAACATCAAATCTTGAGCATATTATCATCAGTGATTTGTTGTTCACAGAATATCAACACAATTTTGACAATGTATTTAAATTTGTGGATGAGCACGCTACAGATGTTATTAGAAAGAAAGACAAGAAGTTGCTAAGAGACAGTATTGATTATAAAGAAGGTAGAGCTTATCTTATGAATTAAAAGGAAGTGGAGACTTTGATAATGAGGTAAATGAGAACGTACCAGCCCCTAATGTGCCCCCCCATTTCTGATAATCCAGTATATAGAGAGACGATGGTGATTACCATGAGGATGATCCTATCCCTTTAGGGACTGGACAGGGGTTCCCCCTACCCACCTGTGGGGATCAGAGAGAATCAGGATTCAGAGGGTAAGGGGTTACACATCTGTCCCTTCTTCAGGCACTGTACAAAGAGGCAGGACAAATTTCAGAGGGAGAGGTTATGTAACTAGAACCATCTAGATTTGAGAAGGGAAAATTCAAACAATGCATTATACAGACATTCCATTTCCTGTGCTGGTTTTGAAAAATTCTTATTCGGTATTCTAGAAATTGTTCCACCAGATGCCAGGGCGGGACTGGGACAATAGATTGGAATATAAAGAACTTCTCTGGCATCTTAAGGTGTACGCTACTGTTCACCCTGGTCTTAATGACCATTTTTCTCTGCAACCAGTATTGAAGATGAGAGCAGCCAAATTATGAAGTTGGATTTTTACTTTGCAGTTATGTTTTAATGTATGCATATTTGCATATACTTTAAATACATTTTTTCCACATTTCCATACCTTCACATTTTTTATCTTATTTTTATTTCTATTATTTTTAATTTTAATTTTTTGAAGATTTTTATTGGAGAACCAATGACTGTGAGATGTTTGGATAGTATTTAGATCCATTCAGAACCATTTGTAAGCACATATGGTGTTTTTGACTTATTTTATTTATTTATTTTATTTTACATTTGTTGACTGGTAGTCTAACTGGATACATGTCCATTTTCAGTAGAGGCCCGAGGAGATAAGCTCCAATACAGATAAATGAAAAGCTTAGTAATCAATATACAAAATAAGACTAAATGAAAATATTCATATTAAACTAGCAGATTTCAGGTACCTAAACACAAAAAATAACAGGAAAGATAACTAAATAGCAGAATTAATTAAATATAAAAAGAAAAAAATATTGCAGGTTAAACATATTATTCTGTGAGGATAAACAAAAAATCTTGTAGTGCCAGAATGCTTCTACTATACAGTATGCAGTTATAAGTCATTTATAAATAGAAAGACTAAGGTCTAGAGGGGAGGCAGGTTAAGTATATACATAATGTAAAAAGGAAGAAAACAAATACATTTTTCAGTAGGAAATATAAAGGGAGATTCCGCACAGTGTAGTTTGGGAGGAAAACAGAATTTATAGGAATAAAATATGTACTAATTTCTGAGTAGTGAGGGCTAGACAGAGTTGCATATTTTATTGACAAATTATTGGTTCCAATTATTCTATTATGACTTTAACTAGGGGATTATATAAGGAGTGGGTAGTACTTGTTTTAATAGTTCTTAAGAACTTCAAGTGGATGGACGAAAGCACTTAACTTTTGCAATAAAATGGTTTACTGCCTGCGATAGCCGACTACGTTGATTTTGTGGTTTTCTTAGTTTTTGTTTGAATCATGCATGTTGCACACCTTTTTGGGTTATTAGTCATCTGTGGTGTGCTTGTCCACTGGTCACAGGCAAATTTCTAGTTTATCCACCATGTGTTTACTTCCATCCTATAAGATTTGAAGACTTTTGTGAAGTTTCAGAAGTCAGTTTGAATTTATACTGTGCTGCACTCCCATTTCAAGCCCCTGGTTTTGACAGCAGGGCTTATTTGGTTTTGGTTTTGGACATTTTTTACACTTCAGCTGAAGCCCTGGGTGTGATTGTGGGGCATACTTGGCATTAGACACTTCCCTATACTAAACAAAATATTTTGGTAAGTCTATCATTGGATTTTATGAAAAGGGCAAGTGTTCACTTTGGTTTATTCCGGTGACTTGTGTTACCAGTTTATATTGGCGCATATATAACAAACGCTTTTACAGGAGTGTTAGACCTCACTGTTGGAGTTGGTTGGTTAACTGAGGGAGGCTTGCCTTAACTTTGTTTGTATGCTACTATTTCTTGACTTGCCATATACTAGCGTAGTTTTTTGAATGTTTGCTTTTTGACTGGTTGTTTACATCCATTGCCATAGTTACTTCGTTCTTACACTTAACCCTCGCAGGAGTTTGAGGGAGAAAACATTTGTGTATAATGGAGGGTGATGTTGGGCAGCCTTCACAGGAAGACAAAATGGGTTAACTGACACAGCTTATAGAAATGTTGACCCAACAAGTCAACTAAGTCTCCACACCATTGGAATCTCTACTTTCAGTTGATAGCAACGCTGGTTTGGAGAGCAGTGCTTCCAATACGATGATGTCAGTTTCCCCTGTAAATGGTATAACCAGAGGATTACTAGGAAATTACACAAATAGTACCAGATGAGAACGGCAATGGCACACACAAGTTGTTTCCGACCATAGGACCACTCACAATCAGTTAGATGTACAAAGGTATAATAAACACGATGTATTAAAAACTAGTTGATTCAGAATTTTAATTTTTCAACATGACCATCTCCTTTGGAAGATAAACAGGTCAGTGTTAAACACCGGATTTGAGACTTTGAAAGTAAATTAAAAAAACTTAGAACCTTACAGACAGATAATGCCTACCTTAGAGAATGTTTGAAGCGTGTTGAAATCCTAAAGGGTTTGAGGTTGTATAAATTTCCTTTTGGGGTTACCCATGGCTCTAAAGAATATTTTGCTGTTACTGCGATGTTTAATAGGCACTGCATAGAGCTGTTACAATTTTTTATTAAATTTAATGTTGAACGTATAGAAAAATCTAATGAATGAAATGTCAAATTTTGAGCATATTATCACCAGTGACTTGTTGTTCACAGAATATCAACACAATTTTGACAATGTATTTAAATTTGTGGATGAGCACGCTACAAATGTTATTAGAAAGAAAGACAAGAAGTTGCTAAGAGACAGTATTGATTATAAAGAAGGAAGAGCTTATCTTATGAATTAAAAGGAAGTGGAGACTTTGGTAATGAGGTAAATGAGAACGTACTAGCCCCTAATGTGCCCCCCATTTCTGATAATCCAGTATATAGAGACGATGGTGATTACCATGAGGATGATCCTATCCCTTTAGGGACTGGACAGGGGTTCCCCCTACCCACCTGTGGAGATCAGACAGAATCAGGAGTCAGAGGGGAAGGGGTTACACACCTGTCCCTTCCTCAGACAGAGTACAGAGAGGCAGGACAAATTTCAGAGGGAGAGGTTATGTATCCAGAACCATCTAGATTTGGTAGCGGTTAAAGACACAGATATAATTTTAGTTAAACATGCTAGTAAGGTCCATGTATATAAAGGATATCACATATTTAATTATTTTGACTTAGAAATAGACACCACCTACTTCAAGCTTTTTGAAAAAGGTTTTAAATGTGTTCCATATCAGAGGGGCAATATACTGGATGTGATTTTATGCTTAAAACTTTACATAAGGAAATTGAACTTGTCCTTTTTACATATAGACAACAATCCTCCACCACTACCATGCCATTTGAAAAAGAATACTTTTAATGCCTCACTCCATAAGGTCTTACATACTTTTGAGAAGGTCTGTGAGAGAGAAATGTATGCTTTACACAGAGAAGGTAATAAGAGTTTTTACAATTTAACCCTTGAAGAACGTTCCCTACTGGACCCACTGATTAGGGATAAATCAATCGGAGTTATGAAACTAGATAAGGGCGGGGGTATGATTACAACACAGATGGATTATGTTGGGAAAATCTTTAACATGCTACAAGATGAATATCAATACCAAATAGCTTTTAGGAACGAGATTAGCATAGCTTATAGGAACATCAGCTTGTTCTTAAAAGACACTTTGCTTCAAGGTACTATTACATTGTAAAGCTATGAATTTCTTTATCATAGGAATTTCTTGATTCTCTCAGCCTTTGGTATCCCAAAGATACAAAAAATGTTATAGATCCCCCCAAACAGACTAATAGTGGTAGCTCAGGGTTCCAAAACCTACACCCTAGCGCTTTATGTTGACCGGAAACTGAAAGTCCTGTTTAGCCACAACCAACATATGTTATGTGACTCTTGGGATTTTTTAGTTAAGTTGAACAAGGACCTTTCCGTAGAACAAACATGTTTTTTTTGACAATTGACATTGTTGATCTTTTTTCATGTATTCCTCACAAGATTGGTTTAGAATTCTTTGAGGAAGCCCTACTAGAACACAGCCTTTTTGAATTTTTGGAGATACGCTTTTTGGTGCATTTGAGGACCTTGTGTTGAGCAATAATTATTTTGTACTTTGTAGGGGAATACTATAAACAGGTGAATGACGTAGCAATGGGGGCAGCTTGTGCCCCCATTTTTGCCAACCTGATTATTTTAACTTGGGAGAAAAGATTAATCTTTCATTCTAAATTTGCCACATTTTGGTAATTTTATGCCAGATATTTGGACAATATGTTCTTTATTTGGAAGGGGAGCCCCCAGGAAATTGAACCTTTTATGAAATATCTGTTTGGTACCACAGATTTTTTCAGGTTCACCCATTGTACGACCTTCCAAGAAGCACACTTTCTTGATGTCCAACTTAGGGTAGAATCTGGTATACCAACATCCGGTATATTTAGGAAAGAAACATTCTCCAACTCCTACCTTCATTTTAATAGTGGCCACCCTATGCATTGCAAAACCTGGTGAAGGGCGAGTTCATTAGCGACACTAGAATGACCTCAGATGACAAACTTTTTGTAAAGGAATTGGAGAATATGATCATTATGTTTTTGGATAGAGGTTATCTCCCTGACTTATTACAGACCCTGAAAATGGAAGTTATGGGGAAGAGGGAGACTAAATTTCAGTGTATATTGGGCAAATCCACTTTATGGAATGGTACAGGAATAGGTGAACAGTCAGACTTGACCAGTTTCCACCATGGCATGACCATAAATTATGATGGACTTAGCACAAAGGTGAGAAATATTATTACACACAATTGAACTATTTTGAAATCTGATGAGGAACTTTTTAGACACTTGGGTGAGAGACCAACCTTCACATATAAGGTTCACAAGAATATTAAGGAGGTTTTCAAAAAGGGTAAACATGTTTACAGAACAGGTTCCAATAGATGTGGCAGGTGTAACTATTGCCAGTTTATGGCTGAGAAGGAAGAAACCACCTTAAAAAATTACTGTCATACAACCATTTTATTTAAGAGAGGTGGTTGCAATTCAACAAGGCTTGTTTACCTAGCAGTTTGCAACCATTGCAACAGTTTTTATGTTGGAAAGACCAGGAG